>NW_008357993.1:668699-672530 GCF_000622305.1 Nannospalax galili | reverse complement strand
GACTGGCACAGTAAACTATATTGGTGGCAGTTTTATTTTGGGGATAATCAACAGCTACCTAATTGGACTTAAAGCCCACTCAATGGGAGGGAACTCATGTGTGGCACCGTAAACATAGTCAAATATACACATGGCTGGAGAGGTCATAGATCCTAGAGAAAACTCTATCGCTGTCAGATCCCTAGACAAATGTAATTTCTTATTGTAACTAACTCTTAAATCATTTAGAGAACTTCCTTGAACTATTCTATTAGAATCCCATTTACTGCTCAGCAGGCAACCACTCCCCTGATTTCTATCACTGAATTTTTGTTGTTGCTGTTTCAGACAAGGTCTCTTTGTAGCCCCAACTGGCCTGGAACTCACTGCGTAGAGCAAGTTGGCCTTGATCTCACAGACTATCTTGAAACAGGCATCCTGTTCCTCTGGTTCTTACTATTCTTCTTCTACTCTTCTGCAATAGTCCCCAAGCCTTAGATGCAGGGGTTGTTTTGTAGATGTGCAGCTGGGGTTGGGCACCCCACAGTCACTTATTCTCTGCATCTCAACTGATTGGGAATCTCAGTGATAGTCTTCATCTACTGTAGAAAGAAGCTCCTTTGATGAGGGGTGACAGCTATACGTAGCAGGCTGGGCTGGTGCAGGCGCTGCTTAGTTTTTATCTTGTTTTGTTTTGTGATGCTGGTATAACCCAGTACCTTGTACATTCTATGCAAGTGCTTTACCACTGAGCTACAACCTTTGTTTCTGAGACAGGCTTTCCCTGTACAGACCATGATGGCTTCAGACTCTCAAATCTCTGCCTTTGCCTCCAGAGTACAGGCATTATAGGCATTAGCCAACCATACCCACCAATGACTTTCTATATAATTTGAATACATAGCATTTGTCAGACATGTAATTTTCAAATATTCTTTCCGAATCTGTAGAGTCTATCTTTAGTAAAGCAAATGTTTTAATTTGACAAAGCTCAGTCTCCCCAGCTTTTCCTTTATGGATCTTTCCTTTGTGTCATTTCTAGAGACTCTTACATGACACTAGACCACAAAGTTTTCTTTTAAGAAAGGAATTTTAAAGAAGGAAAATGCCATATTCCTGAAGCCTCTTCTTACAGCACTGTTAATGAATGTAAAAACTGAAGCTAATCTCAAGTTTCTACCATAAATCATGAATTGTGGCCCTATTATCCTTTAGCTACTAAAACAATTTGAATGTATAATATCATAAGAAAAAAATCATGATTTATATAAAATACAATTACCTGTGCTAGAGAGTTTCAATTAGAGAAAAATACTGCTTAGAAAAGAGATGATGGAAATTTGACTAAAATATTAGCACAAGTGAGCCATATTGATTGCAATTTCTTTTTTTTTTTTTTTTTTTCATTTTGAGACAGGGTTTCCTTTAGCCCTAGCTGGCCTGGATTTGCTATGGAGACCAGGCTGGCCTCGAACTCACAGAGAGCCACAAAATTTAACTTTTGTGTATTTCTATAATCTTATTTAAATATATTTATGGAATAAGCCAATACACAAAATACTGTTTATTTTTAAATCCATTTGTCTTTGGTCGGAGATCAAGAATTCTGCTGACTCTTTCTCTCCGACAAGTTGGCCACCAGCTGGAGGATATATGCTTGAGAGGAAAGGTTGTCCTACCTGGTATGGTGGAGGTGATGCAGAGTTGGAGACCTGCTGTAGATGATAGTGAGAACAGGACAGATTTAAAGTGACAGGAGGACAGCAACTACAATCTACACTCCCATAGACTCTTCCTATTTCTCTTTCCTGTTCACTGCCTCAATTTGCTACATGCTGAGTATACTGTAAACAGTCTGCATCTCTTCACAGAGAAGGGATTATTTATTCAGTCACTGTCAAGGACTGTGTATGTGTCATGGCTTATGACACCTCTTTCTTGTAGGTGCTCGCAGTCCGAAGCTTCTACCCATCAAGTTCACAGGTGAGCCATTATCATTACTGCAGCTAAAGAAGCTGGAGATGAGCTGAGTTTTGGAAATTACCTTTCACTTAATATCTCCCAAAATAGCCATATGATTTCCTACCCTGAGTTGTGAAATCGTCTCACACTTTGTTTCTCATGCATAATTACTATGTTTTGAACCAGGGCAGTGCTGGCTCCAGGAGACATAGGTAATCACCACTGTGTTCTCTGGGAAGACAAATGAAAGCCTCACCTTGCATCAGAAGTTAGATCAGCAGGTGTTATCAACCCATTTAAACCCATTTCCTCTTCATACATGGCACACTGAACAAACTGAAGAACACGCTGATAAAGTTAATTTGTTCTGAGTTAATCTTAATTTCCTTAGGAAGACATTAGAATGTTTCACTTAGAAATGTAGACCTCAGCCTTTAGTGTCTGAAGCAAGACACAGGTCACAGAAGGCTGTCATGGTGGTCCAGATGACAATGCAAGTCACTAGTGACGTGCCTTTCTATCCAGAACCTGGTGCTCCCTGGACATGGTTTTGGCCACCTTTGACCTGGGAGTAGGACTATGCTAACTAAAAAGGAGAGGTTCACAAGCTTTCTTTTGCATTTATCTTTGTTTGGAAAACATTCCTTGCTTTGCAGGTTACATGATAGATGTACTTAAGGGCGGCCAAGAAACTTCAGGAATAATTATCATATGACTTGCAGGTTTCAGAGCTCAGGGTAACACTTTGATGCCGGAAGCCTTCTTTAGTCACTCACAGCATCGTCCTTCTCCAACGGCGCTCTCACAATTTTGAGTCTGACGAGAAGCAAAGACATTAAATATGTTCAAAGGAGGCCGAGTGATTTGGGGGATTTGCAGCTCTCCTGAGGTTCTGGGAAGCCATCCAAATCAGAATCTTTCACCGGGGCCACATAAGGCAGAAATTTAATAAAAAACGAACACTTGCTTAGGGACCTTTATTGCAACAGGCACGAAAGTGCCTCCTCCTTCCTTATTGTCCATGGAAAACTTGAGCATGATCAAAGTTACTTCTGATCAAGAGCCAGTCATTTTCACCACTTTCATGAAATTTCTGATACTGTTTCCAATGATGGCTGCCTCTTAACAGGTAAAGCTTGGGCTAGAGAGATGGCACAGCCATTAAAGGCTAAGGCTAACAACCAAAACATTAACTGGTAAAGCTTGGGCTGATCACACCTTTCCTTGACATCATAGACACCACTCTTCCCTGGTTGCCAACCTACTTCTCTAACTTCTTTGCCAATTCATTTCATACTGTACAAAATTCTGTGTTTGACATTCAGTTGGTATGGGTAACTTTAGTATTGATGGCAACACAATAAAGCCTCAGAATTACACTTGATGTGTATGTGTTAGTGGTTAGGAAGAATATATGTAATATGAGAGAATGGTGTCTGATTTTTGTTATTCAAATCCATGTTTATACTTATTATGTGGCAGACATCAGAATGGGCACTGAAGGCACAATCAGGAATAACAGATAGAAACAAACAATTTCTGTCCTCAGGGGCCTGGTCTAGTGGGAGATGCTAATGATTAGAAAGAAGACTGTGGAAGCCTCACGGGAATGGATGAACTCCAAGCTTGGAGGATGAGTGAAACCCTTCCCAGACTTTTAGGCTGAGAGCTAACATATGGTTAGAATTTGGAGAAGGGCCAGAAGATGGCTCAGCAGGTAAAACACTTGCCTGCCAAGCCTGACAACCCGAATTCGATCTCTGAAACCCATGTATAGTTGGAAGGAGCTTTATAGACTCGCTTTCTGACTGTCATGCATGCACACACACACACACACAATAATAATAATAATAATAATAATTAGTAATAAATTTTAAAAATTTTCTGTTG
>NW_008357993.1:649979-667596 GCF_000622305.1 Nannospalax galili | reverse complement strand
GAATTGATTTATGTGCAGGGTAAGAGTTTGCAAATATTTCACTGAGAGTTTTTGTTACATGCTCCATCAGAGAGGTTGGGATATATTTTTCCAGTGTGTGGGGCTGGAGAGATGGCTCAGCAGTTAAGGCACCAGCTGCTCCTGCAGAGGACTCAGGTTTGATTTCTAGCACCTACCTGGCAGCTAACAACTGGGGATTTGACACCTGACCTCCACAGGAATTGCATGACATGGGTGCACTTACAATACATGTAGGCAATACACTCATGCACATAAAATAAAAATAATAAAATATTTTTAAACATTTGTTGAATTTTTAATGTATTTCATACAGAACATCTTAATTATCTTTATACCCCCCTCCCTATTGGCACCCTCCCAACCCCCCCCAGACTGGAATTCATGCATTCTGTCATTTGTGTTAAGGCCTATCATTTCAAGTTAGTGTCCCCAGACATCCCTCAGTGCAAATGTATCCACTGAGGCCTAGTCAGCCTATCTAGAGTCCCTCCTTTTAAGAAAATTAGTTCTTCCTCACCCAGTAGTAATCAGCTGCCAATAATTCTTCAACTAAGATTGGGCCTGCTGGCTGTTTCCAGAGTTCTGTGCTGGATTACTTGAATTTGTATAATAAATAAAATTTAAGAAAAATATTTAGAGAGATTGGAGAGAAAAGTGAGTTGGGAACAGATGAAATGTAGCTAAGTGTTAGACTCTGAGGGAATGAAGACTTCTGGTAAGGGGATGGTATAGAAAGCAATAGACTTGTTCAGGGTCCTGTAGATCCAGAAGGAATTAGAGAAAGTCCAAATAAGGCCTGGTGACTGAGGCTTGATAGGCAACACAAACCTTCAAAGCTAAGGCCACTGGGGTGGTGGTCCCTTTCCTTGAAGGATAATGAATGGGACTTCCCACAAGAGGGCACGCTAACAGAAGAAATCCCAGCTCACCATTGGTATCCTGCCTGCAGACTTGCCCACCCCTTAGAGTAAACTCCATGAAAATATCTCTGATGAAAGTGAAGGACATGGGCCTCATTAAATTCCTGGGGAACTGAATCACAGGTATTTCTCTGATTTCACAAACAAAAGACTCCTCTCTGGAAGAATGATCTGTTTTCTGAAAAGCTACAGCATTCTTCAGTACCCTCACAAGGCTTATAATGCCTGATTGAGCTTGAATGTACCATGTAAACACTGAGCTGCTTCTCTTTGGCCTCTGGAAAGGTTCAAGGTGAATCTTTCATCTTCTTTCATTCCATACTATGTACAGAATCATTCGCTGTCCCTGGAGACCGAGACATTGTATTTTATTTTAGGTGCAATATTACAGCCATTTAAGCGTCCCTAAAAATATGCCTGGTACCTTAGAATCACTCGGTTTCTTAATGATTTTTATCTTGGAATTTCAGCCCATTTCCTCAGGAAGTGCTATTAGCAGTACACGATGCAGAATTAGTCTAAGGAGCAGACAACAATGTGGGCATTCTAAGCTCAAGCTGTGCCTCAGTGATTGTTCAAATAAAAAGAACAAATGGACCTCATTTTCCCTTGTCTCAGGGCTCTCTACTGGAAAAGTGCTTCTCAGTCTGCAGAGGTGTTGACATGTTAATACATGATAAGTGTCAAATATTACCTGACACAGCTCCTTGCTTGTCTCTGCCCTTCCAAAGCCGTGGGAGGGTCCTAGCAATTATGCATTCTAATTCTGAATTCTTTGTCTCTGATTGGAACCCCTGGAATTATGTAAACTTCGTATTGTCTCCACAAAACCTGCTTTCCCAGAGGTTATTTATGTGAAGACACACCTAGATCCATCTTTGTTACAGCATCACACCTGTCAGCTCCTGCTAAATCCAGCAGGCCTAGAACAATAGCAATTGTTTAGTGCTGCGCACATTTCCACCAGCTTTTCTCCCCCCACCCCCCAGTTTTCCTTTAAGGGACTGTTGTATCAAAGAGAAGGAAGGAAATGACTAAGAAAAGGAAGTGTGTCTAAGTAATTTTAAAAGCATATTTTTCAAATGACAAACTCCCAGCCTCAAGGAAGGTTTCAGGATAGGGAAAGGACAGTGTGATTGGAAATGTCAATTTTGAAGGGTTGGATCCCTCCTCTGCACAGCCTCTAACGCTGCACATACAGATAGTGCTTTCAACTTCCATGAGTCTTTCCAGTGTCCTCACATTCCCAAGCTCTCCTAATTCAGTCTCTCTGCCTCTTTCTTTCCTTTTTCCTTTTAGGCCGCCAGAGATGTGCCTACTTTCCAACTTAATGGCTTCTTTCCCATCTACAGCACATGAAAGCCTCCCTTCTGGATGTGGATTCACTACCTTTGCTGTCTGCCTTCCACAGTTCCCTTCCACATTGTGTTTCTCTGTGTTATCCCTGTCAGCCACACTTGTTACCAACCTAATGGATGCTGTGCAGTTAACATGCTTTCTGTCCATCCTTTCCATGAGAAATCATTTACAGTGGCATTTAGTACTTAGAATGGGAAGGCAGGAAAGAATCTTGTTCTTTGTGGATTCAAGCCCATGGTGCCAGAGGCTGACTTTACTAGATAACTTCCAGCTTCAGAGAGGGAATGGGAAATGCAGGAACACATCATGTTTACTCTGTAATGCATAATCATCCGGGTGCAAAGCCCCAGTTTCAGCTCTCCCCACATGGTAGATACATGCTTGTGAGGGAGCCCATTTTTTTCTTTGACATTCGGTTAAGCTAAAAAAGCAAAACCAGCCATCTGTACTGCCTTTCGTGTAGTAGATTGCTAAAAGCTGTTCCCTGTCAGACCTTTTCTTTCAGCCTTGGCGAGGAGACACATACAGATATGACACTTCTGTCATCCACATATGAAACACTGAGATTACAACAGAGTCATAGGTCCTTAGTAAACCAGGATGAACACTGGATTCTTTAAATTGGTTGGCTCTTTTCCGATTGCCACGCACAACAATGGAAGGCACTCAGTTTTACTTTAGGGTTTTGTGTTTCTGTGACTATGGGGTTGTTTTTACCACAAGACACTGAACAGTCTCTGGGATCGTCAATTGTGTTCCACATTTTTCATTAACACTTGTACTTAAGCAGCTCATTCTTGTTCTGTGTGAACTATCTGCTGGCAGTTGCCATGCCAACCCCAAATCCTGGGGTCCTGCTGCTCCTATCACAAGCTTCCATTAGCATATTTTTAATAGCACCTGATTGCCCTCCAAAGATCTTCTAGTCCCTGAACTCCATTAGCTCACAGTGTCATGAGATTTGGTTGCATATTTACTGTGTGGATTAGGAAGAGAAAACGCTGAGCTTCATAGCCAGTCTCCCAAGTTGAGTCTTTCGTGAATGCCATGTTGATTCCTTGGGTCTCATTCAAAGGAAAGAGCATGACAATTTTGTGGTTCATTGTGGAATCAGTTCTTATGCCCTGGAGCTGATTTATGATAATGTATAATGCCAAGATGCCTCTAAAACTTATGGAAGACTTTCCTCACTCTTAACCGAAAGCTTAGTAGCTCCCCAGTGTTAAGGAGCTGGGCAGGGGTGGCTTCACTATGGTGTTCTTCTAATTTAAGCCAAACTGGATGGCGGAGGCAATACTCATCAGAAGTCAGTGTCTCTTCAAGAAGAGATTAGAGAAAGAATAGTGGATTAGGAATTCTGGATAATGAAGAGTGTTATTTGAAATAACTAAGATCTTTCAAAATTAAGTTGCTTCTCTGAGGTACTGAAAACTCTCAGAAATGTTGAGATAGGTAGAAAAAACTTGATACCTAAAGTGAAGACCTAAAGTGAAGGAAGTTAAAAATTACTAATAAAATTTGAAAGAAACAAAACAAAATTAAATTTAACTGTTGTTAAAAATAATTCAGGATAGAGATCTGGAGAGATGGCTGAGTGGTTAAGAACATTAGCTCTTATAGAGGACCTGGGTTCGTTATCCACACAGCGGCTGATAACTCTGTATAACTCCAGCTCCAGGGATGCATCTTCATGGATACTGCATGTATAGGGTACACTTACATACGTACAGGTAAAATAGTCGTATACATAAAATATAAATAAATCTTTTTTATATAGAAGCAAGAATTTATTTCGACTTGCAGTTGCAGAAGGAGAGCCTATGATGGCAGGGAAGACAGGGCTGCGGGTGGATGAAGCAGGAAACAGAGAGTTCACATCTTCAACCACAAGCGAAAAAGCAGAAAGAGCAAACAGGAAGCAGGGTAAAGCTATGAACTCTCAAAGCCCACCCCCAGTGGCTGTTTCCTCCTGAAAGGCTACACCTCCTAAAGGTTCCACTACCTCTCCAAACAGTGCCACCAACTGGGGACAGAGTGTTCAGATAGCTGAGCCTATGGGGGCATTTCTCATTCAAATCACCACAAAGAGCATTGACTTTGCAGGACTTTTTAGTGAATACGTAGGCATCTACATGTAGGAAGCAGCCATTCTTCAGAGGCAGCCCTGCTAAGAAGACATGCAAGAGCTCGCCTGATTCCTTTTCTCAACCACTCTGTACTCATGAATTCTTTGTTATGTATGAAGTTGAAACTTACATTGGAAATTTGTATAAACAAATCTTTTTAAAAATGAAGAACAAAGGACTTTGGAAAGCCAAACGGAAAATGGTGGAAGGCAACAGGCACTCAGTCGACATCAGCTGTGCAAATATGAATGGCATAAGGACTGTGTCCATCGATAATGCCAACTCCAGTACTGCCAGATCTTCATCAAGCTAAAGAAAGTCCAAATGTATATTTCTGGTGAAATCTTCCCATTTTGAAACATTGAACATCTAATGATTGAACTTTACAACCTTGGGAAGCTCAGTGATAGAGTGCTTGCCTAGCATGTACAAGGCCCTGAGTTTGATCCCCAGCATTACAAACACACAAACAAATAAAAACAATAGAACACTGGGTAGCTGGACACACGGGGCACTGTGTATGGAAAAAAGAAGACCCTGCTTCTGTTGACTACATCTCATGAGCTGCCAGTTTACACCTGCTTAAAAGGAAGTCATGTTTTAGTTAGTAACATTTCAATTTTTTTTTTAAACTGCTTGAAAGACTAGTGGACTATAGAGTGAAATATGCTTACAAGGCTGTGTAATCATTTACAATCTATTTCCCCAAATCTTTCCATCTTGTAAAACTGAAACTCTGAAAAAAAAATTACCCCAACTGAAGTTCTCTATACTGCAAAGAGTAACTCCTCATATCCTTCCTCTAACTCCTGGCAACCACTTTTCTATTTTTTTCAGTACAAATTCAAACAACTCTGAGTTATTCAAATTAGTGTGATTATATATTATTTATTTTTTGTTACCAACCATTTCATTTAGCATAATATCTTCCAGGATCAATCATGTTGTAGCAATTGCCAGAATTCCCTTCATTCATTTTTATGATGGAATAATTTGTCATCTTATATATGTGTGTACACATATACATGCATATATATGTATATGTACATATATATTGCTATTTGGTTTTATTTTTCATCTACTAATGGAAATTTGGTTTTCTTCCATGTTACAGCTATTCTGACTGATGCTGCTGTGAACATGGGTGTATAGATAGTTCCTCAAGACTGCTTTCAGTACTTCTGAATGGAATTGCTGAGTCACATGGCAATTCCATTTTTCTAAAGAGAAAGATACATACTGTTTCTGTAAGTGATTATAACATTTCAGCAGTGCACAACACTCTCAATTTCAACACATATTTTTCCACATTTGTAATTTTCTGGGTGGTGTTTGCTGGTTTTTATTTCTTTTATTTTTATTTTTCAATTCTCTAATGGTTAGCGATGTAGCACTTGTGTATCTTGTTTGGAGCAAAGATTATTTAAGCATTTTGCCCTCTTTTGAATTGGATGGTGTTGAGCTGTAAGGTTTCCATATATTTGATATCCCTAATCAGACAAGTGATTTGAAATTATTTTCTTTCATTCTGTGGGTTGCTTTGTTGATGTCGCAGATGTACTTAAAAATATTCACAAAGTTCAACTTGTCTACTTTTTGTTTTGTTGCTTGTTCCTTGGTGACACATCTCAGAAATCACTAACAAACACAGTGTCCTAGGGGCTAGGGAGATAGCTCAACAGTTAAGAGTGCTTGCTGCTCTTGCAGAAGACCAGAATTCATTTTGCAGCATTGGGTGGCTCACAGCCTCTGGTAACTCCAGCACCAGTGGAGCCGATACTTTCTTCTGGCTCCACAGATACTTACAACATGTAATAATACATACACAGACACACGGACACACACACACACACACACACACACAGACACACACATACACACACAGACAGAAGTAAAAACAAATCTTAAAACTCAAATTTAGTGTTTTTAATCTATTTTCTTAAAAAAATTTATTTTTTCATTTTGTGTATATGAGTGTTTTGACTGCATGTATATATGTAAGTGCACCTGTGTCATGCAATGCCCATGGAAGTCAGAAGAAGGCATTGAATTCTCCTGGAACTGGAGTTAGGATGGTGGTTAGCTGCCATGTGGGTGCTGGGAACTGAACCTGGGTCCTCTGCAAGAGCAGCTAGTGCTCTTAACTGCTGAGCAGTCTCTTTAGCCCTTAATCCATTTTCAAAAGAAGAGTGTAGCTTTGGTCTTACATTTACATTTTTTGAAGGTTTTTTTTGTATTTTTATTAACTTTTGATCGTCAAATAATAATCACGTATATGGTCACAATGTGATGTTTTGACTCATGTATATATTATAGAGACATTAAGCCATGCTAATTAATATCACCTCATCAATTTTTCTTGTGTTTTAGAAATGCTAAAAAATTATTTTTGAAGCAATTTTGCAACATACAATATTGTATTGTTAAATATGGTTACCAAACAGTGCAATATATAACTAAAATTTACTCTATTCTAACTGGAATTCTGTGTTTTGATCAATATATCTCAGTTCTTTCCTGTCTACACCCAGCCTCTGATAAATACTTTCTATCTTGAATTAGTTTTTGTATATGGTGGTAGATGAGAATCCAACTTCATTCCTTAGCATGTTGATATATGTTTTTCTGAGGACCATTTATTGGAACAATTGTTGTTTACCTATTGAATGCTCTGGACCCTCTCATCAAAAATCATTTGATCACATACAAGAAGGTTTATTTCTGTGCTTCCAATTCTGTCTCATTGTTCTATATGTATGTCTGTTAAAAATATTTAATTAATTGTATGTCAATGAGTGCATTGCCTGCATGTATGTAAGTGCACCCGTGTTGTGTAGTACCTGTGGAGGTCAGAAGAAGGGTCAAATACCCTGGAACTGGAGTTATAGACAGTTGTTAGCTGCCATATGGGTGCTGTGAACTGAACCCAGGTCCTCTGCAAAAGCAGCCGGTACTCTTAAGCACTGAGCCATCTCTCCAGCCCCTTATATGTCTGTCTTTATGCCAGCATTATGCTGTTGTGATTACTCTTTGCAGTGAGTATTGAAATCAAAACTTTTCTCCCCCACTTTGTTCTTTTTTTCAAGGCCATTTAACAGGGGTTCCTTGAGGTCTCATGTTAGGTTTTAGATGGCTCTTTCTATTCATGCAAATTTTGATAGGAATTATCCTGGATCTGAAGATCATTTTGACTATTATTAACATCTTAGGAACATGTCTTTCAGTCTATTAATATAGAATTTGTTTATGTTTACTTATGTTTCTTTAATTTCTTTCAGAAACATTTTGCTGTTATCATTGTGCAGGTTTTTTGGCTACTTGGATAAGTTAATTCCTAAGCTGCTTCTCTTCCTCCTCTTCTTTCTCCTCCTGCTCCTGCTCCTCTTTCTCCTCTTTCTCTTTCTTATACTTCATCCAAGGCAGTCCTGGAAGTTATGCTGTAGCCCAGGCTGGCCTTTAACCAACAATGATCCTCCTGCCTTAGTCTCCTGAGTCCTGGGATCACAAGTGTGAGCTATCACACCTGGCTCTTTTAAATTTTGACTTTTTTGTTTTTGTTTTTGGTCTTTTTGAAACAGGGTCTCCCTGTAGCCCTAGTTGGCCTGGATTTGCTATGGAGACCAGGCTGGCCTTGAACTCACAGAGATCCGCCTGCCTCTGCCTCCCCAGTGCTGGGAATAATGGCGTGCACCACCACGCCCAACTAAATTTTGACATTTTAAAAATGAAATTGTTCCTAAAGATTCTTTTTTGGAACTTTCATAGTGAACAGAAGTGTAATTGATTTTGATTTTTGAGTTGCTGATTGCTAGTATCCTCAACTTGTTTATTAATTTGAATAGGGTTTTTGGCTGTGGAAGCGTCAGGATTTTCTCCATTTAAGATGACAGCATCTGGGAATAGAGACAATTTTTCTTTTTCTTTTCCCATTTGGATGCCTTTTCTTTCTCTTGCCTAATTGTGTGTGCTAGATTGTCCCACACTGCCCAAAAGAGAAATGGGTATCTTAGAGACTTAAGAAAAGTGTATAGTTTATAATTCTGTATGTGTGTGTGTGTGTGTGTGTGTGTGTATAGACAGGGTGTCACTGGGTAGCCCTAACTGGCCTGGCACTTGATATATGGACCAGGCAAGTCTTGAACAGAGATCTGCCTGCTTTTGTCTCCCAAGTGCTGGGACTAATGGCATACACCACCACACCTAGCAAATATTTTTTATTAGGATTTTTATTCTAATTGAAGTAATGGCCTTTTATCCTGTTTGTTGAGTGTTTTATCTTTTATATCATAAAACGATATAAAAAAGGACAATTAAAATTTTCTCAATTTCTATGCCTGCATCAATTCAGAGGATCTTTGCTGTCTTAATATTCTCTTTTTTTTATTATTATTTTCACCGAGTATCTATTTCTGTTATTTCCAATTTATTTCAGTCTTTGTATTTAAAGTGAGTCTCCTGTAAACAGTAGCTAGCTAGATCATGTGTTTTTATCCATTTTGTGAATTTATGTCTTTTGATTGAAGAGTTTTATACATTTACATTTAAAATAATTACTACTGAGGTGAGACTTACTTCTGAAACTGTTACTTTTTTCCTATATGCTTTTTCTACTTGCTAATTGGTTTCCAGTTTTTGTTGATACAGTTTCACATATTTATGAAGTAAAATGTGATGTTTATAAAAAACAATTGAGATGCCTTTTTTAAAAATATTTTATTAGTTTTTATTTTATATGTATGAGTGTACTGCTTGCCTGGTAAGTGCACTCATGTTGTGCAATGCCCACAGAGATCAGAAGAGGGCATCAGATGCCCTGAAAAGAAGCTACAGATGATTGTTTGCTGCCATATTGGTGCTGGGAACTGTACCTGTGTCCTTTGCAAGAGCAGCCAGTGCTCTTAACCGCTGAGTCATCCTTGTCCCTGGATAGGACTCCTATATTAAACCTCACCCACCCACAGCTCAGGAACCATTGCAGAAGAGGGGGCTAAAAGATTGCAAGAGACAGGGTTGGTGCAAGAACATAAGGAAACAGACTTTCAAGCCCCCAGGGAACTTGTTAATTAAGTTGCAATGATGGTTAGGGAATTACTGGCAAATGATTACTGTCGGGTGAGGGAGAGTAGATCTTCTTTAAGGGAGTGACTCTAGATAGGCTGACTAGACTCCAGTGGATGAACTTGTACCTAGGGACATCTGGACACAAATGCTTGACCATATAGGACTCAACATATATGACAGAATACCTGAAATCTTGTGGGTGGACTATGGGAGGTAAGGAGAGGAGTCTAAATTTGATTAAGGTGTTATTATATGAAATGCACAAAAACTCAATAAAAAATCGTCAGTCAAAATAAATGAAATAAAATTTCAATTTGCTTTAAAAAAAAAGAATAAGATCCCATTTCACAAAGACAGACACTGTAGGATCACAATTAGGGGGCTGAAGCAATCATTTCTTTGCTAAATATTTTGTAATATGAGCAAGCTTCATGGGAATCTGTCTTTGCTTTTCTGGCACCAGTTAGAATATCTCAGCTGGAGCCATTGGAGCCATTTCTGAGATGGTATTGTTGGTAGGTTTGTATTGGCTGGGGAAGTATTTCCTTTATGGTTTACATCTTTTGGTCCCTCATTTCCTGACTCCCTGGTCATACTGTGTGGGCAGCTGATTGTATATGTGTGTGTGTGTGTGTGTGTGTGTGTGTGTGTGTCTTGAAATGCTTCTACTCCTTTGTTATGCTATTTTGTGGAATTTTGTAGCTATTTTCCTTGTGGTTACCATGGGGATTGGAGTTGACATAATTTGAATTTATGCAAATATAATTTGAATAACGTAAAAACTGATCCTTACAATTCTGTGACCACACTTTCAGTTGTTGATGTCACAGTACAAGCCCTAGACCATAAACTGTAACTCCTTTAAAGATCTCCATTTCAAAATTATGTATAAATGGGACCTGAGAGGTAGCTCAGCTGTTAAGAGTATTGGTTGCCCTTGCAGAGGGCCCAAGTTCTATTTCCAGCACCCACATGGCAGTTAACGACCATCTGTTACTCCAGTTCCAGGGGATCCGATGCCCTCTTCTGACCTCCACGGCCCTTGCACGACATGGGTGTATCTACATACATGCAGGCAATACATACACATAAAATAAAAACAATAAATAAATATTTTTAAAATTATGTACACATAAAAAGTGCAGTTTCAAACCAAAATGATAATAGTACTTGTTTTATACTAGTGATTATTTTTAAATGTATTCGTCTCTTCAACTATTAATAAACAATATTTACAAGACTGGTTGTGGCGATACACATCTATAATCCTATCGCTCAGGAAGCTGAGGCAGGAGGACCACAATTTTGAGGCCATCTTGGTCTATATAATGAAATATTACCTAAAAAATACAAATAAGGAAAGAATGTAAGAGCCAGAAGGACAAGGTACCTGCTGTCACTTAAGGCATTCTAAACATGTTAGGTAAAATGAAATTTCCACAGTATGGTAGTCTAATAAGATCTGCATATAATAACAAAACCAGTTGACATACCAAGGTGGATGGGGGAAATCTCAAGGGATCCTATCTCAAGATGAAGAGCTATAGGCAATCAATTGATGCTGAGGGAGGGACAATCAGTTTTCTCCAGAGACTAGTTCCCTGGAAGGTTACCTAATCCCAGTGGGCAGCCCTAAGCACAGATACACACAAGTACCACTAAATGGATTCAGTGTATTTGTATGTATATTTATAAATGTATATGCACATATAACAATAATAATTCAAGAAGAGGATAGGAAACTGAGAGAGTGGCGGGGCAGGGGAGGAGTTGGAGGGGGACTGGGAGGGACTGAAATGATGCGAAGACTATATTTATATATGATGTTCACAATTTTTCAATATAAAAATAAAAAAGTTTAAAAACCAAGAGCACTGTTAGGACAACACAGGTTTTAATAATTGCCCCTGTACTTATTTCTACATGTTCAGTTTTCGCAGTGCTTCAGGCTACTACTGTTCAATGACCTTTTTTTTCCTCACCCTTCAGGATTCCTGTAGCCTTCCTTGAAGAGTCAGACTTCTCAGTTTTAGTTTATCTGAGCATGACTTAACTTCTCTCTCATTTTTGAAGGCAGGTTTTACCAGATACAGAATTCTTAGTTGATAATTTTTTCCCTTTCTAGGCACTGTGAATATATTGTCTGTGTGTCTTCTAGGTTCTAAAGCTCCTGGTGAGACATTTGCTGACAATCTGGAGAATCCTTTGCATGTGATGAACTGCTTCTCTCAGTTGTTTTCAAGTTTTTGTCCTTGTCTCTGCTTTTCAAAAATGTGGTTATCAAGTATCTTGGTATGAATCTCTTCATTTATCTGACTTAAGTAAGCTACTGTGTTTCTTAGATGTTGCTACTCATATCCCAGTTGAGCTTGAGAACTGGTTTCAGCATCATTTTGGAAAGCATTCTCTCTACTTCTTTCTCTCTCTTCTCCTGGAATTCCCATAGATGGATAAACGGGACTCCTGGATGGTCCCACGGGTCTGTTAGGCTCAGTTTTACTTTACTTCAATATTTTTCTCTCTGCTTCTCATATTTGCTAATTTACCTTTCACCATTTTCAACTTCCTTGATTCTGTCTGTAGTCTACTCAAGTCTGCCTCGGGGTCCCTCTAGTGAAGTTTTCATTCGAGTCCTTATACTTCTTAGCTTTGCATGTTCTCTCTGATACTATTTGGAGTTTTCTGTTTCCTTATCAAGGTTTCCATTTCACTTTTACCTAATTTTCTTGACTTTATATCTTCATTTGTTTCTTTGAGCATTCTTTAAGACTATTGTTTTAAAGACTTTGTCTAGTAGACATCTATTTTTCAGGAATGGTTTCTGTGAATTGAGGGTTTTCACTCAATAGTCTCTAAGTTTTCATTTCTTTGTGTGCCTTGTGACTTTTGTTGAAAACTGGACTTCTGGGTAAAATATTATATGAATGGGAGAATCATATCCTTCCCCTCCCCAAGGATTTCCTAAATTTTATTATTGTTATTTTTTATTACTGTAGGCTATTCTTTATGTTGAGGATTAGCCTGACATATAAATTTAAGGTCTTCCTTAATCATTTTGTTAACATTTCCTTGGGCTTGTGTGGTCACATTCTGACTTTCTTCATGGATACAGTTGTTTTTAAGTGTTTCATTACTTAATGTCTGGCTCCCAAAAGTGAGAAAATGAAAAATGAAGTGACAAGAACATGGCTTCTTTGAGTTCCCCAGAAGTCGCCTTAACTAGGAGGACAGAGTTTTGAACAAAAGAGGTGCAACTGTGGCTAGTCATCTCCTTGTTTTCGCTTCTGTGATCAGAAGCGATAATCACTTAAGCCCTCCCTCAGAACACACAAGCTCTCAGTAGACTCCTGAACTGTAAAATAACGATATCTGATAAATTCTACTAGTGTAAGTTCTGTGTACGTAGAGATAGATTCCTGGTGCTTTCTACTCTATTTTCCCAGAATCCTCTTAAAACTGTATCATTTTAAATCCTTGAACTAAGATATTTTTAAAATATTCAGGTTAGATGGCTAATTAAAAATGTATTTTGATAGAAATAGCAGCTGAGGTTATATACTGCTCTATCTTCCCAAGAACATTGTCATGAGTCTAGGCTTTTGCTTCAGATAATCAAGAAATGACAGAAGAACAGGTGGGACAATGAGTAGACTGAATTCACAGATAAACTGAACCAAAGAAAGCAGAGGATTGGCTGGTGTAGGCTCCAAAGAATAGGTATGACTTGATCTGTCCTTCAAAGGTTTGTTGGGTTTGAAAAAAAAATGAGATGAGAGTGGAAATTTTTCTGGGAAGAAGGCACAATTGGACTAGCAGTCCAAAGGTAGGAAAGTAGAAGATGGCTTCTTCACTGAGCAGACTAAGATATCCTAGAGGCAGTGCTGGGGAAAGTAAATATTAACACAAAGAAAAGCAAGACTGCTTATTTACATTACTTAACTTCCTATATTATGGCTGAGAGGCATGAAAAATCGAATTTATCTTGGGAACGCAGACTCAGGTATTTGACTAAGGCTGCCCAAAAAGCTGACAGTTGAAAAAGCATTTCCTTGGTGTTCACAGCACTAACTTAAAGCATATTCATGTGGACATATTTGCCCCTGATTTTCTCCAGAAGACTTGCTCACACAAACATAACTTTATTTCCTCACTTATTTTTATTACTTCTGTGTGCTGTTGTTGTATTAATAGATCACTAGCTTAATTTGAATTCCATTTAGAAGCTGTGGCTCTCCAACTGGGATTTTTTTCCCCAAGAAGCCAAAAGCTTGTCTGTGAAGGCATTATAGATGCTTTCTCCCATATTTGCCACCTGTGGTCCTCAAAGGCTTATTGGTTTCAACATTAATTTGACTAGTCAATAATTGAATTAAAAGTTATGATAGTCTGTGGATAGTCTTTGGATCTTTTAAGTACTAAAACCCTTCTCTGACTAGACCTGATTATTTATCTGTTTTTAAAGAGTTACTTAATACAGCTTTCCTAGGCAGAATCATGTTGAGGGTAGAACTGTGGAGTTAAGTTCATGTCCAATCACGCATGCCTTGGAAAAAGGAACATGCAGCTGTGGAGCAGGATCCTGGAAGGATGCCAACAGAGGACAATCAAGAGAGAATGTTAATTAGGAATCCAGTCAAACCCAAAAGAATAATAAATCAAGAAGTTGGTCAGGCTGGTTGGACTGAGTGGGACAGAAGCCAAAATAAGGCTCAGAAACAGATGAGTGGAAACGAAGCCAACTGAGGAAGTTAGCCTGGGAAGGCTGAGACAATGCTCTGGCAGCATCTTAGGCATAGGTTGGTGAAACCAGCTGAATGCAGCTCTTGTTCTGACAGTATCATCCAGCCTGGAAGAATCTAAATCATTTGATGAGACGGGAACAGCATTGAGACAATTTTGTAAACACTAGTTTGGGGGTGTTGTTTTCCTAGTGTGTCAACTGATAGATTTGTGCAGTCTTTCACGCCTGCTTGAATGATAGCATCCACAGGCACCATCTGCATATAGCACCTGAAGTTCTAAGCTAATACTTCTCCCAGATTCAGCCATTCCTCCCTCAACCTTTGCAAATCTATTCTTGGTAAATGTGCTGAAAATACTAATCTGCCTCAGGCAACATGTGAAGAGAGTAAACAGCAAAGCCAGAACTCTAAAATACCCATCCTTCCTCAGCATCCACAGGTAGCTCAGCACCTTCTTTAGGAAGGAAATGCTTGTGAAAGTTCTTTTCCATATGTCTCAAGATCAAGTGCTGGAACCTGGGAAAATGCTTTTGATATGAATGTGTTGTCCTATAAAATCTAATCTGATCAGGCTGTAAGACAGAGCAAAGCGAGTGCCAAGTTTGCCTGTGGTAGTATAAAACTGCCTTAGCTGTTTCCTGAAGATAGGAGCTGGAATTCTCCTGGGTGAAGCTGACTGAGCTCACACATTTCACCCTTGGCCTATTTTGTTTATCACCAGACCAATGAAGCATTCAGTCTAGACCGTACAGTATTTCCAATGTCTCATGTTACTTCTTTCCCAAGCATCTGGTTTTTCTCAGGTCCCATGTGACTCACCCTGCATGGCCTTATGCTAGGATCCAAGAACTCCCGTGGAATGTCCCATCCTGTGCGTGGGTCACTGAAGACATCCGTTGCAGTCTGGGGCCTGTCCTCCAAGGGGGCTTATAAAACAATACAAACTTCAGCTTTCTTTCTGGGCAGAGGAATTTGAAGCATTTGAATATGTCCCTATATTGACTTCAGAACAGCCAGGACACTCCTGTCCTAGAGCTCTTGCCATAAGGCTTGACTTCCTGGGAACTTCTAGCCATGGAAAACATGGGGCCCCAAAGAAAGCCTCAACTACCACACTTCCCAGTTCCACATCATTCATCCTTAATATCATAGCATTGTTCCTTTTGTTCTTCCTCACGTTCAAAATGTTTAAATCTCCACTGCTAAACACGTATTCATCAAGTATCTGTGCTATAACTATACTATGCTAACTGCCTTAGCAAAGGCATAAACTAAACTCTGATATCAAGAAACTTTTAACAAGGCTGGAGAAATGACTCAACAGTTAAGAGCACTGGCTGTTCTTACAGAAGACCCAGGTTTGAATCTCAGCACCTACTTGATGGCTAACAACATCTATGGCTCCAGTTTCAGAGGATCTGATGCCCTGTTCTGTCCTCCACTGGCATTGCATGACACGGATGCACTTACATACATGCAGGCAATACATATACCCATAAAATAAAAATAAAATATAAAAAAATAAAAGAAACATAACCAGGTGAGATGTCAAAAACAATTTATGTAAAGGACCATCAAGCAACACAAGATAGTGTTTCATTAAAGCCTAAACTATGGGTGACAGACACAGTCTATGAAAGTGGAATCTAAAAGGAGAGCAGTGGTGGCTACTGGAGTTTGGGTGCTTTAGAAACAGATTTGTTCTATTGAATGTTGGATGTACAGTAAAAGCTTTTTAGGCTTTGCTTTATTTCAAACTAGCTGCAGGTAGGCAGTTAATGATATTCAACAAGAGATATACCAGCAGCCCCAGGAGATTATGAGCCCAGAAACAGCTTGCTTCTCTTCATTCTTTCGGGGATCTACTATGCTACCTCACTGTTGAATATAGATACCAATAAAAATGGGAACATGTGGGATCTGAAGACAGTTCGTGTAGTTTGATATGCTTAATCTAAACTCCAAGGTACAGCTCAGTCACAAGGAAGTTGGCAGACTGCACAGAACAGGCCTAAACACCTGTGCTTGGACAGCCTGACCATAAATGATGTTCTGAGCTTACCTAAAAGTTCCAGGAATGATCAAGTCAGTCTCTTGTACAAGTTAGAGGAGAATCCACAAAAGAATTAACACCCAGATATGGTTATAAAGAAAATAAGGGAATGATACAAATAGGGACGCTATTATTTGAACGTGCCCAGTGAGATGGTTTCCAAAAACAGGTGCGTGGTTATGAGATGGTTCTCAGAACTCTATTGGAAAGATCAGGGAGTGAACAGAGTGGAACCAGATTTGAAGTACATAGAAGAGTCAGATATTCTGAACAAGTAAGCATTTTGCCACTTACAAATAAGCCTCACTGTGTATCATTTGTGCCTTGGATGCACTAGAAAATACTCATCAAAGTGACAGTAACTGAATTATTGGGACATTTTTTTGGTATCCTTATTTTCACAGTGGAGGGAATATTGTCTTGTGATAAATGAACACAATGTTGATTGGGTAAAAGATTTTAAATGTAGTTTTAATTCTAGGCATGAGACGTGTATATATCCTTTGGATGTATATCTGATTTATAACATTAAATGATGGCAGGACCATGTGCAACCCCTGAAGTGAGCATCCTTTTGTAATATCACTTAAAACTTGGAGGGCTTTAGGAGAATGTCATGAGATAGAACTCTGACTGAATAAGTGATGCTGCCTCCATTCATCTGTCAAGTCCACCATGGAATGAGTAATGAAATGTCCTTGATTAGCCATATTAACAGATCTGTTTGCTGCTACATGGTAGGCACAGCAGTAGGTAATGAAGATATGGGAATAAATGGTCCTGGCTGTCAAGAACTTAACATTAATAGAAGTGACATAAAACAACTCAGAAAATTACACTTTGGATAGTAATACGCACAGAATATGATAGAAACACCAATGAAGGGTGTGTCTTGGGATTTGCATGTGTGGATATGGCTGAACTATGTCTTAGAGGACTTTTACTGGTAATGACTCAACTCTGGAATTGGAGCATGATTAGTAATTAGCCAAAGTGTGTTAAAGTTTAATCTAAGGCACTGGAGAGTTGGCTCGATTGGTAAAGTATCTGCCATGTAAGCATGAGGACCTCAGTTGAGATCCCCAACACTCACATTAAAGCCAGATGCCAAGTGTATGTGTACAATCCCAGTGCTATGAAATTGATGAGAGGAAGGTCCCTGGGGCTTACTGGCCAGCCAGGCCAGTTGAGTCAGTAAATTTCAGGTTTAGTGAGAGACCATGCAAAAACTAAAATGGAGAAATGATTAAGACACTCAGTGACAATCTCTGGCTTCCTCACACATGCACACACATGCAGGTGCACCTGCACACATACACGTGTATATATATATAT
>NW_008357993.1:643007-649954 GCF_000622305.1 Nannospalax galili | reverse complement strand
TAGACTAGGCGTCTTCCTAGTGTCGCAAGTTAGAATGTTACTTATTTGTTATAAGAAAATTCCAAAGTAGAATTTTTTTGCAATGTAGGGCTGTAGGAATGAGAGTTCCTATTGTTGATCTCATAAAGAGTTTAAGGTCTTATCTATTTCTAAGCTAACAATTTGGTATGTCAGTTTCATGAATGTAAACAGATATGAGACTACTAGGTCAACAATAAAGAACAGCATTACTCACAACAATAGGAATAGCCAGATATTAACTATTGATCCAGCTACCCTAGCTCTATCACAGGGCCTACCAAGAAGGGCAGAAGATGCCTGTAGAGGTGGCAGATTACTTTATATGAGAGGAATCTAAAATCGAGGAAATGAAATCTTATAGAATAAGTCCTAAATCTACTTGAATTTCCTTGAGAAGAGGACTCTGTGTCTATTGTCTTGAGTAGCTAGCACTCCTGCTGCTTGATCTGGAGAAAGATGCCTGTCTCTTTCTTATAAGGCTATTCACAGTACACAAAACAAAACACTCATCTGGAATAAAAATTGTCGGGGCTTCTGCTCACAAGTTGGGCAGAAAAGTAAGACCCATGAAGAATTGCCCCTCAATCTCTTCTACCTCTGTATTCTAGGGAAGGAACTAGTAAACAGTATCTGCTAGACAATGTTGGCCTCCCTCCTTGTGATGGTTCATCCTCATTACCAATTTGACTGCTTTTGGAATCACCCTAGGAAACACATCTCTGGGGATGTTTTGAGAGAGGTTTAACTGAGGAGGGTAAATCCACTCTGAATGTGGGCAGTACTATTCCACAGGCTGGGGTTCTGGACTGAATAAAAAGACAAAAAGGAAGAAGCCGGTTGAGAATGTCAGCATTCATCTCTCTCTGCTTCATGCATGCAGATGCAATGTGACCAGCCACCTCACATTCTTGCTTCCATGATTTCCCCTCATTGTGAACTGTATCCCCTCAAACTGTGAACCAAAATGGACACTTTCTTTCTTAAGTTGTTTTTGTGAGATATTTTGTCATAGCAATGAGAAAAGTAACCAATATACTCCTGTTTTGTAAGTAATCTTTATTGGAACACAGCATGCATGTTCATTTACATATTTTCTATGGCTTCTTTTGGTGTCAGAAATAAGTAGCTAGAACAAAGACCATATGGCCTCTGATACAAAAAAAATATTTGCCAGTCTCTACTGTAAGGTATAGTCCTCTACCTGATATGGCCAATGAGTGCCATATCCACAATTCAATGAAGAAAAAAGAGGGAAAAGCACAAAAGAGTCAAATCCATTTCCTATTAAAGGATGTGACCAACATGCTGTCAAACTGCATTCTAAATATTTGTAATTATTCCCATGGATTTATGCTGTTCCCAACTTTGGTCAGAGAAGCTTCTTTTTGCAGTGGATAGTGATTAAAGCAGAGACTTATAATTGGTCAGAGAACCTAGTATAAGCAACTGTGACCACTCAGATGTGGATGGGTCATCTATATCACTCTCCCTCTACCCAAAGCTCAGAAGACATCATGGAAGATGGAATGGAAAGAATGTAAAACTGGCTGGCAGATGGGGAGGTGTGCTGTGAAATGTCAACTTTTGGAATGAGAAGGCTATTGCACACGTGAACTCACAGGAGCTGTGGCTGCCTGCACGAGATCTGCACAAGATCAAGCAAGCCGAAATTGCAGCATGGATGGAGGAGGGGCCCCAGGCTAATAGCAGCTGATGGCTGCCATGGGAAGAAGCACTCTCCTTCTTTAGGGATGTGGTCACTGGTGGGTTGCTTATGCTCTGGTGGATGGTCCCATACCCTTGCATATATGCACAGGATTAATTGGACTCAGGGAGTTGTTAATAACAATAAAAAAGAGGACATGAGGTTGAGAGGGAGATGGGGGCTCACTGAGGGGAGTTGGAGAGAGGAAGTAGTGAATGGATATGATAAAACATATCTCATAAATACATAAAAATTTCAAAGAATAAATAAAATTATTACTTTAAGAAGAGGTTGTGACACAGTAGTTGACTCCTGCTTACTTTTTACTGGCCAGAACCAGTCACATGTTGTGTCAACAGTCCCATGCTTTTTTCTCAATGATTCCAGCATACAGGGCTTAAATCATGTTGTCATGCACATGGTAAGACTTACTGCATCAAAAGCATATAAAGCAAAATAAGAAAAAAAAAAAGGCACGTGGAACAAAGGACAGAACAAACCAGTTGCCAACTTCCCCAAGTCATTTCCCAATTAAGTCACCTCAGGTTCCATCAGCAGAAAATTATAGCATGTGTGAAAAGCTCTCCACTATGGAAGCACATCTGAGACTCAGTACTCCAGGTTTTCATTGTGGCTGGCTATGCCACTCTCTGTACCTTCTTTCTCAGAACATCCCCAAATGGCAGACTTCTTTTGGGATGAAAATGTTTAATATAAACATTTTTTTGTGTGTGTACATTTAGGTGCAGTAAGCAACTGTTGTCAGGGGCTAGTGGGAAATCCTCTGAAATCCAATTTTCCAGATAACAGAGAAGGGTCAGTCACCCTTGCAAGCAGGCTTCTATAAGAGAGAAGCCTCGGGTCTGCTGTGTTCATTCTGCACAGCACATTTGCCTACATCTGCAGCAATGGTGGGTGATGCTATCATCACACAGTGACCATGTGCCCCATGAACACGTGGGAGAATTGCTTACTAGCTGAAAGATGAAGAGTGGATTTTGTGGATAATGTAGTCTCTATTACATAAGCAAAGACAAGGACTGAGGCAGGATTTCTCAGTCCAATCTCTACTGAAGAATTCTGTTTGGGGACAGCTTGCTGTATATATTGGTAACCTCCTTTTTAGTTCCAAAACAATCCCCCAAATATTGTCTCATATGCTCTGGAGGGCGCAGTGGTCCTGGTTGAGCTCCAAACCAGTAATGTGAAGGTTGGAGAGACCAGGCTTTTCCAAGGAAACCATAAATTCTTAGCTGTGGTATAATGTAGACTGAGATATGGAGGTGTGTGAGAAACAGGCTGAAGGTAGAGACCAGAGAGGATCTTGTTCAATTTGTGTGCCATTATAAGTACTTTGGATTTGAAAAATAGCTTAAAGTTGTGAAAGGTTATTGAAAAATGTCTACCCAAGCATCATGTTCATAGTACCTTTGATCTAATACAGATAACTTATTGAAAGAGGAACAGTTTAGTTAGGGAGACTAATCAGAAGGATGTTTTGCTTATTCAGTTGAGAAAATTTGAGAAACAGAATCGAGACATTGAAAGAAAGGAGACAATGTGGAAGAAAAAGGGAGGAGTTTGAGGAACATAAATAGGAAAAAGAGGGCTTAGTGACTTGTGGAAGATGAAAAGTCACCCGCAGCTTTAATCTGGACATCTCGTAAATAAAAGACCATCTATAGGGAAACAGAGCGATTAGATCTGTTGATCTGTGTCTGTTTGACACGGTGGCTTTGATGTGACTGTGGGACTTCCAGGAGGAGACTGGTGGAACGTGATGGGAGATCTGATGGGAAGGAGAGAGGTGCAATGTGGGCAGCAAGACATGAAACTGGCATGGACTACCAGATATACCCAGTACTCCTTTCCATCTGAAATTTCAAAACTCAATAGCTTGCTTCCAATGCTATCTAAAACAATCCCAGAAAACTCTTTGGGAAAGCTGTGTGGTTCTTTCATTCATGTTTTACTCCGAAGGACTTTAATATGTTACACATGGGGTTGGAGAGACAACTCAGTGGTTAAAAGCTCTTGCTGCTCTTACAGAGAACCTAGGTTCAGTTCCTAGCACCCATATGATGGCTAACAACCATCCATAAGTCCAGTTCCAGGAAATCTGACACCCTCTTCTGGCCTCCACCGGCTTTGTATGACATGGGTACCTACTTATATTCATACAGACAAAACACTCATACACATTAAATTTAAATGTTACACATAGCTAACTACCCAAGCATACTCATTTCTGCCTAGATTAGGTATCATTTCTTAGATAAAGTGAATGCTGTGGTTTTAGTTTTTAGTTGACTTTTCTGCTTTGAGAGCAGAATCTGCTGGTATTTGCTGACCTCAAATAGAATCCATGTAAAGACTGAGTTGCAAAAACGTTGGCTCAGATACATGAACTGATAATCTGGGATAAAAATAATTTAACTGAGTGGCATTTCATACTGGTGACCAAGCACAAAACACTTCCCTGTCTTTAGTAGAAGGTGTGCTGTGCCTGGAAGAATTCCTATGCTAACATTGTCTTAGGCAAAACATGCACTCCATGGTGGCAGAATCATTTGGAGGTTAATTATTTTGATTAGTTACAGAGGCAGAAGATGTTGGGCACAGAGTTCTGATTCTGAGCCCTCGTATCCCTCAGCCCTGATAACAAGAGAACATTCTCATATACATTCCTTACAAAGCTTGATTTGAAAGTAAACAGGGGAACGGGATTCAGGGTTTAGTCTTTAATGACTCCAGCACAGATGTTGCTGTTGACAGGGAGAGATATGTTGAGTGTTGTTTCTCCATTTGCTTAGCAAGATTTGACATGTGGTGAGCCAAAATAGAAATCTGAAGAACTGAATCAAGATGTGTTGAGAGAACTTTGGGTGAAAGAAAGATGAAGGAAGCAGGTCTGGATACACAATGCTCAGCTACAGATGGAAACTTAAAAGCAATCACAAAAGACTTCCCAGGACTGAATATTTTCATAATCTGGTTGGTAAATTTAGTTGCCCTTAAAAAAAGAACCTAAAAAATACAGAGGATGCACAGCCAGGATATCATCAATCTAAACAAACAGTGTTCATTGTCCATTTAGTTGTGTGTTTGCTTACATAATGGTAAGTGCTCACAGATGTCTCTGGAAGCCTGAACTAGGGAAAACAATAAGGTAATAGCTAGGGTGTGATTGTGCCCCAGCTCACAAACTGCCCATCTTCCCAGTCCTCAGACTCACTGGTTTGGTGCTGGCAATGGCTAGGAAATGCAGCAGAGAGAGATCTGTCGATAGAGAGGACGAACGAACTCAGAATAGGAGAGGGGATACTGATTTTTATAGATCCCTTCTTTGAGAAAAGAAAATAGCCACTCTTCCAGACATTGGATTTTTTGTCCTTAATAGTGTCACTTCCTAAGCATGAGCCTCCTGGATACATTTTACTGCCTGTAAGGGCTAGAATTTAATTGGTCGCTTCCAAGTCCTCTTCTCCCCACCAAGCATTCTTGGTAAATTTTGAAGGTACATGCATAATTTCCACATCATTCCCTCCCCTGTGATCATGTGTACTTAGTTTTTGAAACTAAAACCTTAGACTAGATAACTGTAATCACTAAGATAAATCACCTCCTATTAAAGGCACTAGAATTGCTTTCAGGCCAATACTTCCATGGATCTCATGCCAAAATGCATAGTCCATATTTCTATATCCCACTTTTTCTCCATTCCCACTCAGGTATTGATGACTGTTGCTCAGAGAGGGTTATTCTTTTCCATATATATTTTTCTTTTGCTTACTCGTTCTATAAATATTTGTTTACCAGGCATTGGAAACATGGATTTTTGTCATTCAAGATCCTGAAGTAATAATGTTTTCACAATTCAGCTGATAGAAACACGACAAAGCAGCATTTGTGGAAACACATACTGGGCCCTCCCCTGCCCCGAGCAACCCTAACTCAGTAAACCTAGAAAAGGACAAGGCAATTTCATCTTTCTAATGCCTTGCTTCTATTTCTCTTCTATTGAACACATTTTTATGTAGCATTCCTTTGACATTTTGAAACACTGCAATACAAAAGCCTAAGAAATGGATGGCTAGCAGTAGAGTTTCCGCTTTGTAGACTACTTTCTTAGCACACTATTGCCAAGCCTATTTCTAAGACAAACTAGTCTTACATAGAAAGTATCATATAATAGAGTTTTGAATCTGCAAGAACTTAAGAATGACTTAAGAATGCAAGTAAGAACTTAAGAATGACTATAGAATTAAAATTTTTTCCAAAGGATTTCTACGGAAATCTTCCACCCAAATGAATCTATTACATCTTTAAAGAAAGCCAGAAATATTTTATTTCCACTATACATGAACTTCAGTCTGTGTAGAAACACAATTCTTACTGTTAATACACATAGAATATTTTAAAAAATTATTTATTTAATAACCACATTTCATTATATCAGCATTGACATATTCAATAACAATTATCTGAGCTAGGAGGCATCTCTTACAAAACTGATTGTACATTTTTAGGTTTACTGTTGAATTATTTACAGTTATACAATATTGTATTCAGTATAAACCCTATAAGACATAAAATTAAATGAGGTTTTAACTTTAAAAAAGATCACCACTTCATTATTAAAATACAGAGTTTTATACAGAAAACTTCATTTTTAATGCAACTGACATTAAGATTTTTGCACATGCATTTCTAATCTCTATATGTCAGATTATAACTAGTCACAGTCAATTACTTTCTGAGCTCCTTGGCATCTGAGCATGGATATAAAGTCATCAGGTAGATTTAAATGATAATGTTTTTCACATCTACTAATTATTAAGGAGCAAATTTTTATGCCTCGAAGAATTATTTTTCTTTTTTAAAATTTATTTATACACCCACTTCCCAGGTAGCAGCCCCCCATGGCCTCCCTCCCCCCACTAGAGCCGTTATACTCTGATATCCCTGCTACTGTCTGCTGTGTTGATGACACCCCCAGCCATTCCCCACTACTTGCCCTTCTGGTGAATCTAGTCAGCCTATCTAGAGGGCTTTATTTTAGGAGGGTCAGCAGTTTCCCATCTAGCAGTAATCAGTTGTCAGTATTCCTTTGGATAAGATTGGGGTCTGCTGTTCAATTTCCCAGTTCTATGATGGGTTACTATCTGGGAATCCCTTTGGCCACCCTGGCCAACAACTCAAAAGAAGGTATCGCTTGTCT
>NW_008357993.1:642558-642823 GCF_000622305.1 Nannospalax galili | reverse complement strand
TGTTGACCCTCCTCTTTGTAGACTGGATACTGGTTCAAGTCCATCTGGTGGGGTCTCCTCAGCCTCCTTGATCAAGAGGACAGGTGACACATCAGCATTATAGGACATTTTGAGAGATACTCATCATCCCCTGGAACTAGTTGACCTAGGAGGGCAAGGAACAAAAAGTGTCCTTTATGTCTCTCTGACCAAATTATTATAGGCCTCAAAGTATGTCTGTTAAACACCCAAGAAGGTTAGTTACACCAGTTTGGTGTTTTTAATT
>NW_008357993.1:640456-640640 GCF_000622305.1 Nannospalax galili | reverse complement strand
TTTGTTTTTACTCTTGAGGTCGTTTGAGGATCTGTTCTTCAAGGGTTCCATCTTTTAATTGGGTTGTTTCTCATCTGGGTTCTCTGTTTTATGAATTCGTTATAAATTCTGGTTATTAAACCTCTGTCGGATGTGTTGCTGGTGAAGATTTTCTCCCATTCTGTGGGTTTTCTGTTTGCTTCCT
>NW_008357993.1:639675-640161 GCF_000622305.1 Nannospalax galili | reverse complement strand
CATTTGCTGAACATGCTGTCTTTCCTCCAGTGAATGTTCTTGGCCTGTTTATCAAATATTGGGTGGCTGAAATTGCATGTACTCGTATTTGGGTCTTTAATTTTGTTCCGTTGATCTATGGGTTTATTTTTGTGCCAGTACCATGTTGTTTTTATGACTATAGCTCTGTAATACAGTTTGAAATCTGGTATAGTAACCCCCCCGGCATTGCTCTTAGTGCTTAGGGTTGTTCTGGCTATCGATGTCTTTTGTGCTTCCATATGAATTTAAGGATTTTTTTTCTAATTTTGTGAAGTATGTCATGGGGATTTTGATTGGGATTGCATTGAATCTATATATTGTTTTTGGTAGGGTGGTCATTTTCACAATATTAATTCTTCCAATCTATGAGCATGGGAGCTCCTTCCATCTCCTGGTGTCTTCCTCAGTCTCTTTCTTTAATGATTTAAAATTTTCATTGTAGAGATCTTTGGTGTCTTTCATCAG
>NW_008357993.1:638920-639129 GCF_000622305.1 Nannospalax galili | reverse complement strand
TGATCATGGTGGATGATCTTTTTGATGTGTGTCTGTATGCAGTTTGCAAGTATCTTGTTGAGAATTTTTGCATCTATTAAGGATATTGGTCTATAGTTTTCTTTTTTGGTTGTATCTTTACCTGGCTTTGGTATTACAATGATGGTGGCTTCACAGAAGGAATTTGGAAGTTATCCCTCTATTTCTATTTTTGTGAATAAATTATGTAA
>NW_008357993.1:636951-638823 GCF_000622305.1 Nannospalax galili | reverse complement strand
ACTGTTTCAATTTCTTTTTGTGATATGGGTCTGTTTAAGCTGTTAATCTCTTCTTGGTTTAGTTTTGGTGGTTCCCATGTCTTTAGATATGCATCCATTTCTTTTAGGTTTTTAAATTTAGTAGCATATAGGTTTTTAAAGTATTCCCTTATAATGTTGTGTATCTTTCTGGTGTCTACTGTGATGTTTCCCCTTTCATCTCTGATGTTGTTGATTTGGAGGTGCTCTTTCTTTTGATTAACTGGGCTAGCAGTCTGTCAATCTTGTTTATCTTTTCAAAGAACCAGCTCTTGGAATTGTTGATTCGTTGTATCATTTCCTTTGTTTCAATTTCATTACTTTCTGCCCTGACTTTTGTTATTTCTTCTTGTCTGCTGGGTTTGGCTTTCATTTGCTGTTACTTTTCAAATGTGTTGAGTTCCAATGTTAAGTCATATATTTGTGTTCTTTCTGATTTTTTGATGTAGGCACTTAGAGATATGAAGTTCCCTCTAAGGACCACTTTCAGCGTGTCCCAGAGGTTTTGTCGTGTTGTATTGTCCTTTTCATTTAATTCCAGGAATACTTTTATTTCTTTCTTAATTTCTCTTTTGACCCATTCATCATTCAGGAGTGTGTTGTTTAATCTCCATGTGTTCATGTGGTGATTAGGGCTTCTTCAGGTGTTGATTGCAAGCTTCACTGCATTGTGGTCTGATAGAATGCATGGAATTAGTTCAGTCTTTTAATATTTGTTGAGGTTTGTTTTGTGCCCCAGTATATGGTTGATTTTGGAGAAGGTTCCATGTTGTGCTGAGTAGAAAGTATGTACTTTGGTGCTTGGGTGGAATACTCTGTAGATGTCTGTTAAGTCCATTTGATATATGGTATTGTTTAATTCAGATGTCTCTCTGTTAACTCTCTGACCTGTTGACCTATCTAATGGAGACAGTGGGGTATTGAAGTCCCCTACTATTAATGAGTTGGGATTAATCTGGGTCTTAAAGTCCTGTAGTATTGTTTTTATGAAGTTGGGTGCACCAGAATTTGGCGAATATATGTTCATGATTGTAATATCTTCTTGATTTATTGTTCCTTTGATCAAAATGAAGTGGCCCTCTTTGTCTCTTCTGATTAGTTTTGGTTTAAAGTCTATTTTTTCAGATATTAGAATTGCTTTGCCTGCTTTTTTCTTAATGTCATTTTCTTGGTATATTTTTTCCATCCTTTCACTTTTGATAGTGTCTGTCCTTGAAAGTGACATGAGTTTCTTGCACACAGCAAAAAGATGGGTTTTGTTTTTAATCCATCCACATAGTTTATGTCTTTTGACTGGGGAGTTCAGGCGGTTCATATTTAAAGTTATCAATGAAAGATGGGTATTGAATCCTGTCATTTTTTTTGTTCATATTCTTGCTATAGTTGTACTTTTACACTGTTATACTCTCCTTGGAGTTCTTTCTGCAACCCCTTGGGTATAGTCATTCCTTTCTTCAGTTCTTTGTATTGCTCCCAGAACTCTCTGAAGGGCTGGTTTTGTGGACAAGAATTCCTTCAGCCTATTTATGTCATGGAAGATTTTTCTTTCCCCTTCAATTATAATAGACATTTGGGCTGGATATAGTAATCTGGGTTGGCATCTGTGGTCATTTAACACTGGGAATACTTTGGTCCAGGCTCTTCTGGCTTTCATAGCTTGCATTGAAAAGTCAGCTGTAATCCTAATGGGTTTTCCTTTATATGTGACTTGTTGTTTCTCTTTTGCAGCTTTCAGTACTGTCTCTTTGTTCTGTACATTTAGTGTTTTTACTATTATGTGCTGTGGAGAGTTTCTTTTCTGGTCCTGTCTATTTGGTGTTCTATATGCTTCTTGTATTTGTATGGGCATGTCTT
>NW_008357993.1:603692-635846 GCF_000622305.1 Nannospalax galili | reverse complement strand
AGCTGTATTGGTTCCCCAGGTGTCTGGGGCCCCAAGACAAGGAATGGGGCAGGGCCCAAACTTGGAGGAGAGAATGGCAGGGGAGATGGGAGGGTGAATGAGGCTGGGGGAGTCAAGGCACAGAGGGCACAATGGACTTACCCTGGAGACAGGCCTGAGGGTAGGAGAGAGCAGAATATTTTTTTAAAAGTTATTTCAAGAGAGAATGAAATGATTTCATTGAAATTTTTTCTATGATAATTTTCAAGGCATGAATGTTAATTTTATATCATGTTCAGTGTGTTAAGGAGTTCCCAGATAACTGGTAAGACATGATTTCTGGGTTTGTCTGTGACTGTATTTCTGGAAGAGCTCAGCCGTGGAATTTGTAAACTGAGGAAAGCAAATGGCCCTTCCAACTGTAAGGACATCATTCTATTTCTTAAAGTCCTGAAAGGAGAAAATGGTAGAAGCTGACCTGTCTATATGAGAATGCTACTCTGTTATTATTTCAAAACATACCATTTAGAATATACCAATCGATCGCTCCTTATTTGTAATATTCTGAGCTTACTTACCTGTTTTATGTTGTAGTTCTTCTAAAAGGCTTGCAGATCCTCCATAAGCATACCATTTCAGCCTCTGTGCCATGCTTGGCGCTTTCTCTGACCATCCTCTCCCCACTGATTGGTGCTGAATCATCACTTTGCTCTTTTCTGCTAAACAGAGATAGAAGGTCCATGTTGGTGTTCTTGTTACTAGAGCATGGGATTTATCACGCTGGCTTTTCATGTGTGCTCATTCTTGCTTTCTCTGATGATGACTATTTCATAAGCTTTTTTGAGGGCTGTTAGAATTGAAATGTAGGGTTAGTCGAGGAGGAAAATCACTAAACTGAAAACATGAGCATTTGGGTTTACATTTAGATTAGCTGTGAATACATAGTGACATCTTGTTATTACCTTCTCTGGTCCATTTTCATTGGAGAGGCTTGAACCACATAATCATAATCTACCATGCTCCAATTTCACTCCTTAGTTTCCCAATTCCTTTGCTATATTTGAGAGGACATTCACTGGTGCTCACACACTAGTTTTTCTTCTGCTTTCTTTTTCCAAGACTCTATCTGAACTAGCTCTTCTGAACACTGCTTCTCTATGTACCTTAAATGCAAGTGGATGGGTCTTATTCCAAAGGGATTCTGATTTTGTTGTTGTAATGTACTATACTTGCATCAATATTTTTAAAAAAACATTCTAAATCATTCTAATATGGATAAAGAGTAAGAACCATTGATAGGGGCTGGAGAGATGGTTCAGTGGTTAAGAGCCCTGGTTGCTCTTTCAGAGGACCCAGGTTTAGTTCCCAGCACCCACAAGATGGCTACCAACCATAGTAACTCCAGTTCTAGGGGATCCAACACCCTGCCCTTTTCTGACCTCCGTAGGCATTGCACAACATGGGTGCACATACATACATGCAGGCAATACACTCATATGCATGAAATAAAACTAATAAACAAAATACAATTTAAAAAAGACCCACTGATAGTAAACAACTGTTCTTAAAAGTCAGGTTCCCAGACCACTACCACCAGCACTTGTGAAACAGTTAGAAATGAAATTCCCAGGCTCCACCCTGAAGAATCAGATCTCTACAGGTGATTCTGATACACACTAAATCATTGCCTCTCTGAGTTCTTCCTTCCTAAGTCTACCAAGTATGTAGCAGAGATTATGCTCCAGACTCAGAACACTATAACACTGTCTTTAAAGATATCCCAAAATCAGCTATAAAGAACTTGTTTATGACATCATTACAACTTTTAAGGATGGAGCACTTTTGACTGTTGCAGAATTAATGCTGCAAAACAAACCCTCTGAAACTTAGGGAATAAAATGGATGATGGAATTTGCCTTGGACAACAATGGACATATCTCTGGCTGGAATTTAGGACTAAAATGAGAATGAGGTGTTGATGCCACTCCTATGGGTAGGGAAGTAGGAAGCAGGCCTTCTGGAATTGGTGGTAGTGTTGCCTTTTTCTCCTATATGAACCTCTGATAGTAACTCTCACAAGTCCTTACATGAAATACATGACCTGAGACTCGATCACCAGCAGGTCAGCATGTAAAGAGTAGAACATTTGTTCTAAAGTGAAATACAGGAAGCTCTGGCTGTAGAGTCATGTGACTTGGTTACCCAACTTTGCCTTAGCATTGATATTTTAGCTTCAAAAAGTGTTTGTTAAATGAATGAATGAATAAAAATAAATAAATAATAAATAAATAAATAAATAAATAAATAATAAATAAATAAATAAAAATGGCTGGAGAAATGGCTCAGTGGTTAAGAGCACTGACTGTTCTTGCAGAAGACCCGAGTTTGAATTCCAGCATCCACATGGCAGTTAACAACCATAATTCCAGTTCCAGGGGATTTGTCCTCCAAGGGCTTTGCAAGATACAGGGGCACTTACATACATGCTGGAAATACATTGATACACCAAAATAAATAAGTAAATAAAGAAATAAAGCCAGGTGTGGTGGCGTATGCCTTTAATTCCAGCATTTGGGAAGCAAAAGCTGGCTGATTACTGTGAGATGGAGGCCAGCCTGGTCTACATAGTGAGTTCCAGGTCAGCTGGGAATACAGGGAGACCCTGTCTCAGAAAAAAGTGTTTGTTTAAAAAATCCTCTTGTCCTATAAGACAGGGACAGAGAAAGGCAGAATGACACATGTTCCACTGTCTTAGCCCATGAGAGTGGGAAACAGGATTGCTCTACAGCACCCATAGGTACATTTCCAATCCTAATATTTCCTTTTGTGTGTACAGAAATCCTTTCTCCCCCAAGTTATGGAGTCCTGGAAATATACTTATTTAATTTTTAATTTGTTGTTCAACAAAATATTTATTAGTAAACCATCTGGTTGTTTTATACTTATTGTACTGTAGAATGTAATTATTTGTTGAATTATTTATTTAATTATTGGTATTGACAGGGCAGTTGGTGAGCTGGTAAGAGAATTCAGTCTGTAGATAGTGGCATAGAAAACACAAGTTTATTTAGCACAATGCAAGAAATGCAGCAGGCTTGACAGTAACAAAAGGACCACCTGTTTAACAGATCAGATTGGGTGATAGTAGTCTCCAAAGTATTATGTAGGCAATTCTCCAACTGTGTAATTCCCACCATACAAATGAGGTCTGTATTGATTGGTCCATGTTTGGTAATAAGTGGAGTGGTGGTATCAGGTGGAGGTTCATTCTGGCTGGCTGTGCTCAGTCACATCACTCTGGCATTGATCAATCGTGGGAACAGAGCCTCAGCTTTCTGTTTCTGGATGCTTTCCTGACCAGACTTGTATCGAGGATCCTTTCTCTTTCTAGTCTCTCAATCATTGTCTTTATTCCACCACTATTTGTCTAGCTCTTTCACTAGATTGTAAGTTTTACTAAAACAAGCAATGTCATCTTATTAACATCAATGTAGCTGGTGTCCAGCTCTTGTTTGGCACTCAATAGTAGATGAATGAAATGCTGATGACTGTTCTATGCGTAATGTAGAGAAGAAATCATACAGTCAGACAGGGAAGTACATAGCCCAGTCAGGTGCAAGCAGGAGTACAAACACAAACTGAAAACATGAGGGTCAACTCTCTGTACTGAAATGAACGGAGAGGGTTCTCTTTATTTTTCTCAGAAAGTTTACCTTCAGAAACTAGAATTTTCTCTGACCTTTGAAATGAATATGAATCTTGAAAAATAGCAGGCCTTTTGTTAGTTTCATGACCCAGGAATGTCTTGCTCAAGAATCTGACAATCTTTGAAATATCAGTGTCCAGGTTTCTGTGGTTTTGTAAGAACTCAACTTCAGTAGGGTATCTTTCTCTAAACTGCAAAGCAGCCTCCTGCCCTAGAAACCTGAGCAATGAGTTCTTCTGCACCAAGCCATTTAACTTGCAGTTACTAACTTCAGTTTCCAGGTAAAACAGGTTAAACTTTGTCACAAATGGTGTCGTCATCTCCTCTTACTCCAGGGATAGTTATTGCTTAGCTTGAAAACATGTATGCGAAAGGTTGTAACTGGTTATAAAGAGTGACATTTCTTTGCAATCTTCTGTGATAAACCATATTACATTTTAATTTAACACTTATTTAATAATGAATGTTTTCTGTTTCTACAACCTTTGCAGAGAGGTTTTCTGGGATGGGAGAAGATTTTGTTTCTGTTTATTTGCTATTTATATTTGAGACAGAGTCTTACTATGTAGCCCTTGCTGACCTCCTTTCTCAGTCTCCCATATGTCTGGGTGACAGGTGTGTGCCTGAGTTCGTTTCCAATTATACTTCCCCAGTACAGACAGGGGCAACCAACAAAGAACAGATGGGAGAACCGGAATTACCAGTGTGAGGAAACAGAAGAGTGCTTCAGTCACATGGAAAGGAACAGAAATGTCAAAAGGACTGCAAGAGAGGTGCATGGTGAGGCTGGATCCTGAAGAGCCTCTTAAGTTATATTAGGCCATCTGGGCTTTATTCTATAGGACACTGAAAAAGCGAGGTGGAATCACCATAGGATTTTTCCTTTGAGAACCATTACTCTTGTAATGTGCAGGGAAAAAAATCAGAGAAAAATATCCATGGACAAGAGGAAACTGAGTTAGACAAAAGTTCAGTTGACAAGAGAGCTTATACTGACAACAGTCATAGTACCAATGATTATTGTAGTACCACAGTGAGAATTTCCTTGGGTTACCTGTGCTCTGGGCATTCTTTTAAGGCAGTCACATGCACTGCCATTAATTTTCACAATTCTCTTAACCTCTGCCCTCCTCTGCTCCCTTATGTCATGGTTTGAATTGGAATGGCTTAGGTGCTTTGATTCAAGAATTATTTAGAAAGTAAAACAGACAGTGTGAGAATTGAGTGGGTTATAGGGAATGGTCAGGAAGAAGGTGTTAAGAATGTCACCAAGTTGGGTGTGGTGGTGCATGCCTTTAACCCCAGTACTTGGGAGGCAGAGACAGGTCTACGTCTGTGAGATCAAGGCCAGCCTGGTCTACATAGGGAGTTCCAGGCCAATTGGGGCTATAGGGAGACTCTCTTTCAAACAAGCAAGCAAGCAAACAAACAAACAAACAAGAATATTATCCAGTTTTCTATAAATAGGTGGGTCATTCAGAGGCAGAAACACCAAAAGCATGAGGATTTTAGTAGGGAAGTTAAAAAACATGGAGGACAGTGTCAAGGAACCTGAAATGCCCACGGACATGGCTGTCAGGTAGCTCTTAGCTCGGGGGTAATGGATCTGAACATATGGATGGCAACTGTAGTTATGGGAGCAGACTGGGACACCCAATGAGACAGTAATGAGACAGCAATGAGGTAAAGCCTAGCCAATCCCAGGAATCATCAAGTAAAAGATGCTGATCTGCACAGGATGTCACAAAGGCATAGCCAGAGTGGCACAGGGGAAAATATTAGGAAAGTGTGGTATTTGTAAAGCTCAGCCAAAACGATATCCGGAAGAAGGTAGGGTTAATGGTGCCAAGAGCTTCCTAGACTCTTTCCAGTCTCAGAACACAGGAAGTATTAGGCTGGTGATATAGCTCATTTGGTAAAGTGCTTGCCCCAGCATGAGTGAAGCCCTAGGTTTGATCACCAAGACTTCATAAAACCAGATGTGGTGGTGCAAGCCTGTAATCACAGAACATAGGAGGTGGAGGCAACATAATCAGATGTTAAAGATTATCCTCAGCTATATAGCAAGTTCAAGGCCTGCCATAGCTACATGAAACCCTATCTCAAAAACAAAAACAAGGGTTGGAGAAATGGCTCAACAGTTCAGAGCACTGGCTGCTCTTTTAGAGGACCCGAGTTCAATTCCCAGCTCTCAGCACTCACAGGGTGACTGACAACTGTCTCTAACTCCAGTTCCAAGGGATCCAACGCCCAGTTCTGACCTCCACAGGCATTACACAGCACAGGTGTACCTACCTACATGCAGGTATTGCATTCATGTACATGAAATAAAAATAAAAATAATTAAAAAACAAAAACAAACACTTAAGTAAAAAACAAAGAAAAAACTAGGGGAAAAAAAACAATTAACTGTCCTACCCAGCTGTAAAGCCTACAAAACAAACCACAGCAATGACCAGCCCAGCAAATTATCTTATTGGTACAGTTGTGGCACTTTTGTCTTGGGGGTAATCAAAAGTTGTCTAATTGGACTTAAGGCCCACTCAATGGGAGGGAATTCATATGTGTTATTATAAACATAGCCAAGTACACAAGACTAGACATGTCATAGACCATAGAGAAGAATCTACTTTTGTCATATCCCTAGACAATGTAATTTCTTACTATATTATAAATATGTATCCTTATATTTATAGATAAGTGTGACACTCACTACCCATCAAAGAAGTTTCTTTCTGAAATACATTGAGATTATTACAAAGTTCCATAACTGGTCAAACACAGAGAGTATGTGTCTGTGAGGTGCCTAGCCCTAAGTGACATATATACAATGCAATCTCTACACCTGAGACTCAGGGAGCATCGCAGAAAAGGGAGTGGAAAAACTAAAAGCCAGAGAGACAAGACACCTGCTGCTAGTTAATGCATTCTAGGCATGATAGGGAAGCTACACTAAAGAAATCCCCACAGGATAGTAGTCTAACAAGATCTGCATAATGACAAAGCCAGTTGACATGTGGATGGAGGAAAATTTCACAGGCTTCAAGATGAAGAGCTACAGGCAATCAATAGATGCTGAGGGAGGGAGAATCAGTTTTCTCCAGGGACTAGCTCTCTGAAAGGTTACCTAATCCTAGCGGATAGCCCTAAACACAGGTCCATGTAAGCACCACTACACATATTCAGGGAACTATATACATATATGTGTATATTTGTAGATGTATATATGTATGTATATGTAACATTACTAATCCAAGGAGAGGATAAGAAACTGATAGGGAGTAGGAGCACATGGGAGGAGTTTAGGGGGAACTGAGAGAGGTGAAAATAATGGAAATACAATATTCACATATGAAATTTTCAAAACAAAATAACATAAAATAAAAATACTTTAAAAATTCTGTCACAAAATAAAAAACCAGCAACAACAAAGAAAGAAAGTGATCTTCCTGACAAACCATCAACAGTCAGAACGTAAACCTAACTCAGCTCTTCCAGAAGTGTACCCTGGCAATACTTCCACTTCACTTTTTCATTTTTGATTTGAATATTTAGACTACTATAGCTTTTGCCCTAGTGACACGCGGTACTGCTTTCCTTTTGTCAAGCTAAGCTGAGCATGTAATGGGGACATCACGGATTCTCTCAGCTTCAGGAAAAAGACACAGAAATGAAGACTGGTACCGCAAGCCAACTAAGGTTTGTCTCCACAAGATCAAGACAGCCATCTTCGCAGTCTCCCTTGAAATCTTTGCAGATCTCAAGGATGCTGTTTCCCTTAATTGTGACCTTTGTCTTCCTATTAACATCCTATTATAAGCTGATAAGTAACTTGACATTTTCCTTTGCCAGCAACTTTAGGGTGAGTTAAAGATGTTTGTAGAGGATTTTTGTTTTGTTTTCTTTCTGTTTTCAAAACAGACCTGCTAAAGGGATTTGTACCTGGTTTGGAGAGGTGATATAGAACCCATTGTTTATGTTTAAAGATTTTAGAGAGCGACTAAATGGCATTTTCCTTATGTACATCTGGGAAACTTTGTTTCATTTTGTCCCTGACATTTAAAGCTAGCTTTAGGGTTTTCTCCTCTCCTGCTCCTGTAACCTTTCTCGTCTTCCCCTGCCTTCCCTGCTATTGGCAGGGAAACAGGCTTACAATGTGATTTTCCACTTAGTTTCTAGTGAAATGGAATTTTTAGAAGGATTTCTATTGTCTCTCTGCATGTGGGTAATGAAAACTTGCCTCATCAAAGAAGACCAGGAAAGTTCTGCAGGACATATGGATGAGTAAGTCCTGCAGTATAAACCAATAAATGGTATATAAGCCATCGTTGGATCTGAAAGGACCAAGGGCATCAAAAGCTAATAATGAGTCCTAAAGGTTTTGGAAATACACTGTTACCCCTTCCCAGTCTGTCTGTACTAAGTCTGAATAGAAATGACCTCATGTTGGTTTTAATCCGGCATAGGATTCTGCCAAGTCTGCTGTCATACTTGAGATAGGCAATTAGAGCCGAGATAAGATGGGGCTAGCAAACACTTCAGCTCTTGATACAGTGCCAAATAGCATTTTTCTCTTTATTTGATAATATTAAGTATAGCTGAGTTTGTCTCCATTTAGTACTGAATATCTATTTCCAGTTCTGCTGTTGGTTTGCGGAACATCTAGCAAAAATCCATGAGAATTGTTTGATCTACCTTGAGCTATAAGGAGCTCACATTCTGTCCAGGACAATGGGGTGCTTTAGGCTGCAGGGAAAGAGAAAGCAGCTCTGTGAGCACATTGTTTCTTAAACACGCTTTCCACTACAAAGAAAGGTCCTAGCCAGGGCAACTTTTGTAGTAGTGCAGGGAAAGATTGCTTCCACATAAAACACTGGAAAGCATTCTGTTTTTAGCTAGAGAAGCACACGCACTCCCCAGTGGGGAGGTGGGGTCAAGTTGGTGGAAGGCAGAGGAAAGGCTTTTGAGCCTAAAGAAATAAAAATAAAATGATGAGGGTGCTGGGTAGAGGTTGCTGGATGTGTGGGACACTAAGTCTTCCCCAAATGGGAAGAGAGCAGGGACCACGTATTTCCTAAGCAATCTGCACATGCCATGCACGGTGCTACCCAGCTTTATACAAATGACCCAGATGAGCTGATTGAAGAGCCAGTACTGTTACATAATTTTGCTTATGAGTAAACTTAAATTCAGAAAGACTGCATGATTTGCCAATAGACAGGAAGGAGAGAAATGAAACTGAAGTCTAGCTGTATCTGACATCAAAGTCGGCTCACTTCCTAGTTATCCTGTGCTAGTGTCTACTCGTCTACTCCTTGTTCTGGTACTGAAGGGAAAGGAAGATTACTATGGGCTCCCCTGTGTTCTCATTCCACACACTGAGGGTAGCGCAAGCTGACCCTGCTTCTGCCCTTCAGAGAGGAACACATGACTCAGACCTTGCAATAGGATTATGATGATCCTTTGGGCAACAAGATTTTATAAGGGTCAGGTTGAAGAAACAAATCAATCCAATGGATGTCAGCTCCCAGAGCTGAGAAAAAGGTACCTTTTCTCTTGTGGGAAAACTAAGAGAGAAGAATGCAAGCCAGGAGTTGCCACTGGGTGTCGTTGCCCCCAAGTTAAGAACAATCTCTCTGAGGAAAGCATAGAAAAGAGGATTTCTGACAGCAAACTCGTTGAGTATCTCTCTTCTGCTGTACCTGAAGCTAAATCCTCCCTTCGAGTTTTTATTTATAGTACTAGGTTTTCAGCTTAAGACAATTTGGCAAATTTTCTGTTACTTGTCATTGAAAGGACCACATGTCTCCTGGCAGAGGGACATTTTAAAGGCATTTTCATGGCCTTGGAGCTTTAGGAATTGGCAGTTTGTTCGGCGCTTTCAACACATATCTTGAAAAACTTAAATAGCTACTGAGGGCAACATCAGTTTGCAGTACTTCGGTAAAAGATCATCTCACAATTTGGGGCTTAAGATAATACACATTATGCTACAACGCTGCAATGGAGAAGACATGACATAGGTGTTGTGGGGCCAAAATCAAAGTGCTGGTGGGAAGACAAACCCGGCAGGCCCTAGCCACGAACCTGTTTTCTTGCCTTTTCCAGTAAAGGTCACCCCCATAAAGTTTTGCTTTGTGCTTCCTTTTTTCTGTCTTGAACTTTCCTTATCATAAATCTTTTTCTGACTCTTCTCCATCACACCTAGATACCTTTGTAACCAAGTTGGACACAGCTGAATAACTTAGGACACGCTCCCTATCGCAAGGTTAGCTGAATGACTGCCTTCCTTTATTTGCGACCCCAGTCTCCCCTTTGCTGTGTAAAACAATAAATTCACAGATTCTGGGCATTAAAATGTAAAGAATGTGGTAAATGACATTTTTCTGTCTACTATATGTACATTCTCCATTTCCCCATCACGCTTTGCTTTGTTTTGTTTCTTTTTGTTCTATAAACATCTGTTTATTTGCCTGGTTCTCCAATAGATTATCAGTATCTCTCGTTCTCAGTTTACACTGAATGCCAACAGTAGAGTTGTGAGAACTGTAATTTCTTTTAAAAATATTTTATATTATTTTTATTTTCTGTGTGAGTGTATTGCCTGCATGTAAACACACCTGTGTTGTGCAGTGCCTGCTGAGGTCAGAAGAGGGCATCAGATTTCCCCGGAACTGGAGTTATGGAGGGCTGTTAGCTGTCATGTAGGTGCTGGGAACTGAACCTGGGTCCCTGCAAGAGCAGCCAGTGCTCTTAACTGCTGAGCCATCTTTCCAGCCTTGAGAATTACAATTTCTGCAGAAGATTAGAGAAAAGTATAATTACAAAGGGGACAGAAAGGCTTTCAGGAAAGTGATTGATTTTGTTACTGCAATACCCTTGTTATCTCTAGTACTCCACAGGTTTTCAAAAATAATAGAGAGTAAATGAATTATCAAGGGTGAGATCTGAGCTGGTCTTTGTAAAATGGGCTCTACCCAAGGCTTATCATTTAAAAATGAACCTAGAGTTCACTGAAAGTAATTCTGTTGACCTCAAAGAAGGGGAGATTGGATTTGTGAACCAGCAGAGTCAGGCTGGTTACAACTAGTGTCGAAAGGAAGCCAATGGAGCAAAGTCTTGTTTTTATAGACAGTGAGAAATTGTCAGTGTTGTTGCATACCCTACATGACACCACTTACACTCACCCCATTGTTGACTTCATGTAGCCCCATTAATATTATCAACATGTTGATAACTCTCAAATGTATACATTAGATACAACTTCTTGAAATGTCACATTCACATGCCAAGTGCCTGATTGATGTTACCATGCAGCTATTTATGAAAGTATACTTCAAAATGGACTTTGAATATCCAAGATGAAATTCTGAGTCTCATGTCTCCTCCCAACTTTCCTTTTCCCAAGTCAGCTCAGTGAATGGATATTCTAGTCTTTTTCTTTTCATATCTCATATTTAACTCAGTAGAAAATCCTGCCTGCTTTACTTTTAAAATATTTCTTGGATCCAACAATTTCATATCTCTATTGCAGTCAGTCCATGGCAACCAGGATAACTGGCTCTCTAAGTCAGGATATCATGGCTCTCTAAGAGGTTGCCCTCATCTCACCAATTCCCCCTGGTCTCAATAAAGTAGCCAGAGTAATCCTTTTGAGACTCTAATTATACCTCCATTCAAGTCTCCAGTGGCAGTGCATCTCACTCAGAGTAAAAGCTAAAAGACCCGGTAAGTCCTTACACCATCAATTTGGCTACTTCTCTCTTCATCAACTTGCTACCCAATCCTGTCTCAGATGTGTGCTCTGCTAAAGTTATGCTGGCGTCATTGCTCCTCCTTGAACACATCAAGCCAGGATCCGCCTCAGGACTTTGGTATTGCATATTTCTGTCTTCAAAGGCTCTTTATAGAGAGGATAGACTGCTCATTTCTGAAGTTTCTTGTGGCTGGCTTAGATACTCATTTATTCATTTTCTTTGAGTCTCTGCTAAAATATCATCTTTCCAGAAGGGCTTTCCACTACCACTCATTACAAAAATAATATTCCCATTCTCATCATCCTTTATTGCCCTTTCTGGACTTTCTTTTCCTCCACTACATCCATCACCATCAGATGTACTGTGCACTTGTTTATTCTGTATTCTTTTCACCAAAAAGGCAAGATCTAAAAAGATCATAACAACGTTATTTTTTTTTTCGCAGTTTATACTCAGGCTTTGAACAGAACTCAGCATATAGTAGGACTCAGTGAATCATTTCTGTATGAGTAAACAAACAATGGCAAATAGGTGAGAAAGATCCACTTAGTAGTGAGCTAGTGAAGGAAGAGGTGAAAACAGACTATAGGCTGTAGAATCAGCCAGGGCCTGAGACAGAACCCTGGACTGTGGACTGAGGCATGAGGGAAAGTAGAGACTAAAAGAAGCATGCAAACGATAACCTCTTATATGTGTTAGAATGAATACTGGACATGAATGTGAAGAGAGACCCAAGGACCAACAATTTTCAGATAGCAAAATTTGACATGCTTGCAAATGGATACCTTCCCTCAGGGAAAGCAGAGGCTATGCCTGGGCCCATTTTTTTTGCAGGGCTTCTTGCTGGAGCATGTAGAGTTAAACCTGTTGGAAAAGGAGGAGTGTCATAATTACTCACACTATAATTAGTGCTGAGGTGGCTCTGGTATTCAGCTTAGTTTAGAAAGTAATCAGATAGTGTGTCCAGCATGTTTCGAGCTTGTCATGCTGAGAGAGATCACTGATGGAAGGTTCTGGGGAAGTATGGGTAGACAGAGATAATCCAGCAAAGAAGAGTGATAGTGTATGTTTATCTGTTTGCTTTTCTGTGTTACAACATGCTATAAAATTCATGCTTCATGGATTGGGAGACTGAGGAACTCTTCGGTTCTATATTTATTGATAACTGGGCTATTAGCCACCCTGACTGCTCAAGAATGTGCTACTTCATAAATCTTGCTTAATCACCCAATACTCCGATCTTACCTAGTTAAAATTTCACATAAGCAGTTTCACTAGTTAAATATTAGCAGAGTCCTGTTTTTCCCACAACTCAGTGAAGGGGATTAGTTGCCTCCTCCAGAGGACTGGATGATGGGAGTAGAAATTCTTCCATTCTTTCCTGAGTGAGGATAGCACGACTCAGATGTGGATGCTGTGGTGACTGAGTAGAAGAAGCTGACTCCTTACATCAGAGCAGATCCTCAGGTGCCCAGGAGGACAAATCACTGAGGAAGAACCCCACTGGTTACCCATGACTCTTGATGGAATAATGGTATTCCTAGGGCAGCTGAACCCTGACAGGTCACTGGCTGACTCATGCCAGTTCCCTTCAGTTGTACTTTTGAAAGTGACAGTGGTCTATGTCTGACTTGGCACTCCTGAAACAATGCCTGTGAATTTCAAACTACTCTCCTACTTAAAGCACACCTGATCCGTCCTCCTCAATATGTCAAGTAATCTGGGTAATTCTGATTTTTCCTTTCAGGGTGTCTCCTTTCTGAGTCATCTTTTTGGAACAAGTGCTTTATCTTCCCAGAATGGTATGATTAAATCCCTAGTAGACATGTTTGGTTGGTCAAATATTAACCAATTTTCCTTTTTTAATTTTCAGATAAATACACAAATATTTTGCTTTGTTTTTGGCACCTCAGATGGCAACATGGTGTCTGCAGACATCTTGCTTACACTGCTATTGTAGTCTAAAATTAGGCACTCTCTTAATGTCCAACTTTCTGTCTCCATGACTTTTCTGGGACATAAAGATATGTTGAAACAGGAAAGCTGTGGCCTTCTGAGTCAAACCCGTGACCATGCCTCTTTTGAAGTCTATCAAACCATTGCAATGATATGGACACCCAGCTCCAAAGCTCCAGGTCTTACCCCTCAGCTTGATGGAATTTTCCTATTTACACTGTTTCATTTCAAAGACATTCTTTTTCTCCCCCCACCTTCTAGTACCCTAACATTAACTTTTCAACTAGAAGAAATACAAGAAAGATGTGCAAATACAGGAAGAGCCACTGGCCTTACAATCCAGCAGCAGGAAACGCAAAGCTTGACAACTTGCTTGACAGAGTGGGAGATGGGAAAATACAGGGAGAATCCCTAAGTAATGTCCCAAATAATTATGCAACTCACACTCACAAGATCCACCTCTGTGTGCTGGCAACCTTACACAGGCCATGCCTCCCACTTTCTATTTATCAAATGGTTGTCTGTAGGGTTCTTATAGGAAGTATCATAGTTCTTTAAAAAGAATGAGAAACCAGTAATCCATTTTTAAAACAAATATTTGCTTGTCTATTGCATGATAGGCACTAATGATAAGGCTGTCTACCCAAATGGGAATGACAATCTAATAAGAATAGGAGGCTTAAATAAAAAGAAAGCAGTAGCCAGGCCACACAGAGCCAAAAGGAAGATCATTCCTGACACAGGGGAGAGCTTATTAAAGCAAAAGAATTGGAGAATGAAATAAAGTTGGTACCTCAGCAGCTAGAAAAAAAATAACATGGTAGCAGCCTGACTGGTAGGGGTGAGACTGGCAGGGGTCCATGGGGATCAGTCCACTGAAACTTGTAGAAGGAATAGTTCGAATTTCACATTAAACACTGTAGGAAGAAAAGGATCTTCTGATGTATATTTTTTGGTATGTATATGTCTATGTGTGTGATGTGCATGCTTGTAAGTATGCACGTTTGCGTGTCTGTGGGCATACATGTGTTTGGATGCATATGCACCTCTGTGTGTGTGCTTGTAGAGGTCTGAAGTTGACATGGGGTCTTCCTTAATCTCTCTCCACTTTTATCTATTGAGGTAGGGTCTCTTACTGAACCCAGAGCTGGCCAATTCCAGCTGGCTTAGCTTCCCAGCTTGCCCTGGGGATCCCTGTCTCTGATTCCTGAGTGATGGGATGACAGGAAGTCATCTTGCTTGTCTGGCTTAACATGAGTTCTGGCTTTATCCTAACTGTAGTCTCATACTCTAATGGCTAGTTGCTTTATTCACTGAGCCATCTCCCCAGCCTCCTGATTTACGTTTTTAAAAGATCACATTGTCTTCTTTTTTAGAGAAAGAGATTTATTTTACTTTCATTTGTGTCTGGGCGTAGGTATGTGCACATGAGTGTAGGTGCCCATGGAAGTCAGAGGTGTCAGATCCCCATGGAGCTGGAGTTACAGGTGGTTGTGAGTGATCTGACATGGATGATGGGAAACAAATTCTGGTTCTCTGCAAGGGCAGTTCATGCTCTTAACCACTGAGCCTTCTCTCTAGTCCCTGGACTATCTTCTTTATGTAGAGTACCGCAGAGGGGAAGTAGGAAGATTAGATCCCAAAGACAATAATTTAGGAGAGTATGTGCATTCCAGTCTACAAATGGCACATTTTACTCTGGACAGTAAAAGTCTCAACTGGTTTCCTGTAGTATCTGTGTACATGCATTAAAGTAAAGCAGCTTGTGATTTATATGGACTGGTCTGTGTAATCCTTTCTAAGCATCCAATTTATTTTGTCTTTGTGTCATAACTATCTGCTGCTGTTATGGGTCAAAATCACAGAATAATAGAAATCAAGAGTTATTAAGAATCCGTATAATCCAATATTTACCTTGACTTGGACATACATAGGCTCTTTGAGGCCCAATGACTGTGTACTTTAAAAATACTATCAGGGGCCTAGAGTGATAGCTTAGTCAATAAAGTGCTTGCCTTATAAGCATAAAGACATGAATTAGATCCCCAGAGCCCACATAAAAAAACTGTATGTGGTGGTGTATGCTTATAATTCCAGAGCTGGGGAGGTGGAAACAGGTGGACTAATGGCCAGTCAGCCTAGTCTACTTGGTGAGCTGTAAGCTGTAAGCTAATAAGCTAAGAGGCCCTGTCTAAAAAATCAAGGTGTACAGCACCTTGAAATTTGGGGGAAGGCAATGAAACTTCAGGGTTTGACCCACAATTACTGTACACATGTGTAAATGTCCAAGGACTCTGACTTCTGTGTTTCAAATAGATCAATTTTGTAGAGTATAAATTATATTTCAGTTAAGTGGTCAAATTGGTGTGTATGTGAATATAAATGTGCATGTGTGTGAGCATACATTCATGTGCATGAAGGCCCCGTCTCAAAAATCAAGGTGTATAACACCTGAAGAATAACAGCCATGATTGTTTTCTGGCCTTCACATACATATGCACACACCTTCACAAGAGCTTCACATGCATATGTACACACCTGTACAAGGGTCTCACATGCATATGTACACATGTGCATACATACTCTCACACATGTATGTACCTTTATGCACATGAGTATATTCTCAAATACTTGTACATTCCTATTCATATATGCACGTCAATTTGACAGCTTGACTGACATATAACTTATATGCTGTAAAATTCATCTATTTGAAAAACAGAAGTTAATGTATTTGGACATTTACATGTGTATAATAATTGTGGGTCAAATCTTAAAGTTTCATCATCTCCCCACAAACCTCATACCCCTTAGCAGTCACTCCCCATTCTTCCTACCCCCAGTATAGATAAGTGATAACCTTTCTGATTTCATGGATTTGTTTATTCTGTATCTTTTATAAATTGAATAATAAAATATGTGGCATTTTGTAGCTAGTCTTACTGACATAGCATGGTATTTTCAAGGTTGATCTGTACTACAGCTCTTAAAATGTATCATTAGAGTGGACTATCTTCCTTAAGTGAGTTTCTACAATGTCAGACTTCTAGTCTGCAGTAACCTGAAGAATAACAGCCATGATTGTTTTCTGGCCTTCACATACATATGCACACACCTTCACAAGAGCTTCACATGCATATGTACACACCTGCACAAGGGTCTCACATGCATATGTACACATGTGCATACATACTCTCACACATGTATGTACCTTTATGCACATGAGTATATTCTCAAATACTTGTACATTCCTATTCATATATGCACATCAATTTGACAGCAACACATATGACCCAATGGCTCTTTCATAAACAAACCTCTTGCTCCCTTCAAGGGACTGTGCAAACTACTCTCAGAGGACATGTCAGGCAATTAATTCTCCTGTTTTAAGTTTCAAAGTTCAGCTTGTCATTTTTTTGTTCCCAGAAGCTTCCTGTTTCTCTTTTCCCTAAGTATTCAAGATTAACAGCAATTTTCCATCCTGAGCACTGCAAACATTTCACCGTCCTGGACTGCAGGCAGGCTTGACTCGTGGGTATTGTGTGCATACTTGGGCCCTTGTGAGGTAGCAAGATCTTCTCAAGGGTTCCTTTTAGATGTAGCAACGTGTCAGTGAGATAATTCCAAAGTTATGCTTATTAGAAGGCAATGTTCAATCATTCTTCTGAAGCTTCTGATTTTTTAGCCTGAAGGAAAGAATCACTCTTTGCAGTCTACATGTGACACTGGGCACTGTGATTCTTCCCACATACCTGAGGCCCGAAACTGTCAATGTTGGCTTCAAGCTACTGAACCTTTCCCCATCATTTCATCTTTGCCCTTCTAAAACTTTAGAAGAAACAAGAGAGTTGAGGGAGACTAAAAAGATAAGAAAAATAAGTGAATTCTTTCTAAAGAAATACAAAGTTTAATCCTCCAAAAGTTAAAAAAATTAAAGTAGAAGTCTTAAAAGTAAAATAGTTGAGAGATGTATTAGTCTATGTATATAACAATAAGTCATTAAGAGTCAGTTTAAGGGTCTGGAGAGATGGCTCAGTGGTTAAGAACACTGGTTGTTCTTGCAGAAGACCCGGGTTGGAATCCTAGCACCCACATGGAAGCTAACAACTGTCCATAACTCCAGTTCTAGGGGCTCTGACAACCTCTTCTGTCCTCCACGGGCATTGCACGACGTGGATACACTTCCCTACATGCAGACAATGCACGCATACACATAAAATAAAAATAATGAATAAAAAATTTTTTTTAAAAAGAGTAAAAAAAATTTTTTTATTCATTATTTTAATTTTATGTGTATGCATGTCAGTTTAAGCCAGGCATGGTGGTGCACGCCTTTAATCCCAGCACTTGGGAGGCAGAGGCAGGAGAATCTTTGTGAGTTTGAGGCCAGTCTTGTCTATATAATGCATTCCATGACAGCTGGGGCTACAAGGAGACCCTGTCTCAAAAAGACAAAAAAAAAAAAAAAAAAAAAAAAAAAAAAAAAAAAGGAGTCAGCTTAATACTTTAACTGTTTGGTAGAAAACTAGTATTTGCTTCTCCTCAATGTCTTGTGACCTGCCTAGCCTCAGGTTCCTAGGCCTGATATCAATGTCAGTTATGGGCTCCATTTTATGAAATAGACCTTAAATCAAATTAGACAGTGGGTGGTTACTTCCATAATATTTGTGCCACTGTTGCACAGGTGGGCATATCTTGCCAGGCCAGTTGTTGTAGCTAACAGGGTTCACAGCTGGACAGGATCATTATTTCTTCTTTCTAATGGCGTGTGTAGCATCTTCCAGCACTGTGAAAGCTAGCCAGTAGAGATGAGCTCTGAAGTGAGCACCAGCTTGATTTCTCCTGGTTTGTTCTACAGCTCATACATGTAGTGTTTTCAGCAATAGGGTCTAACTGTGAAGTTCCTGTGGGTAACCAAGAGCAAGGGCAATACTCAATACTGTTTGAGGCTTATGAGACCCCTGGTCAGCAGCTTCAAGAGAGGGAGTAAATTCCTGGTATTGAGGTTTTATTTTGTCAGCTTATGGTGTCTCGTAGGGGCAATATCCCCTTGTTATAACCCTTTCTTATACAGAATATGGTGATTAACACAGAAACCCACAACTGGTAAATGTTCAGAGAACAAGAGATTGCAGAACCATTATTCTGAATAGGATACCTATATCAACTTCTGCCTCCAAAGGATCAGGGATTATTGCAGAAGAGGGGGCAGAAAGATTGTAAGAACCAGAGAAAGTGGATGACTACAATGAAACAGAATTTTCCATGCAGCTGGTCAGTTATTCATATGAATTCACATCAATGGTAACAGCACACACAAGTCCCATGCAAGCTCAAACCAGACAAAATCCAAGCATAGATATGGGGAAGTAGATACGAAGTCCTAACCCAGTCTAAGGAACTATTGGTGGCTCTTGGAAGGGGGAGTCAGTCTCTTTCAAGGATGAGACTCTTAGTGGATTAACCAGGCTCCAGTAGATGGACCCATACTGAAGGACATTTGGGGACACAAATTAGACTCTATAGAAGGGGAGATGTGGATAGAGGGGGGAATCTATATACCATTTGGGTATACAAATTAGACTCTATAGGATGTATATATGTATGTATATATATCCTATATATATCCTATAAAATGTGTGTGTGCGTGTGTGTGTATGTGTAGATGTATGTATATGACTACATTAAATTGAGTAGAGGACAGAAAGGGGAGATGTGGATGGAAGGGGATCTAAATAGCATCAACTATATTGTATGAAAATTGCAAAAATTCAGCTTAAAAAGAAACAAAATGTTGGTAAAAATTAAAATCATTAAAAATTAAAATAAAAATTGAAAGTTTAGAAACGTTTGAAGATAAATATGACAATATATTTAGGAAATTTCCACTCTTTCTCCCTTCTCTAAAACATTTCTTTCCTCTACCTACTGGAGCACATGTGCACACACACACACACACACACACACACACCAACTTACCAAAAACTATAGACTGATAAAATGTGTTAGACAAAAACCTTAATCATTTTCCAAATAAGGCAAGAGAGAAAGAATCTGGTCCTTCGTCTCTGTGATTCATGTTTGCAAGGTAGCAGACAACCTCACACACTGCAATGGAAGCAATCATGTTTCTTGACAAAAATCCCCCTGCATTTGTTTGCTTAGAGATGATGCATGTTGTATCCATCAGTCCTGGAAAAACCCAGTGGTCCTCAGCTGTCATCTTGGTGCACATTTGTCTTAGCTGAATCTGAAAACATCTGCCAGCCATCTTACTTAGGCCACTGGGCATATTTTCTTATCTTTTTAAAAATTATTTTTATTTTATGTGTATGAGTATATTACCTGCATGTGTATAAGTGTACCTGTGTTGTGAAATGCCCATGGAGGTCAGAAGAGGATGTCAGATCATCTGGAACTGCAGTTACAGACAGTTGCTAGCTGCCATTTGTGTGGTGGGAGTCGAATCTGGGTCCTCTGCAAGAAGGATAGTGCTTTTAACCTCTGAACTATCTCTCCAGTCCCAAGTACATTTTCTTAATAAATGTCTATTGAATATTTATTGGTAGTATTTTTTTGTGTTGAAGAGTAACAAATTAAAACAGCAGTACAGTACTATATTCTCTGACTTCACATTAATTATAGTCTTTTCCCTTTTTAAATTTTATTTTATGCGTATGAGTGGTTTGCCTGTATGTAAAATGTGTACAATGGACACAGAGGCCAGAAGAGGGTGTTGAATCCCCTGGAAATGGAGTCATGGATATTTTTTTTGCTGCCATGTAGGTGGTGGGAATGGTACCCAAGTCCTTGGGAAAAGCAGCCAATGCCCTTAACCACCTCAGCCTTCACTTTTCAAAAATGAATAAAATAGGGTAATTTAGTGAACTTTGGGACCCAATGTACATGGGTGACTACTGACTGGTTTGAATGTGGATGTTGTCAACAGTGGACTGAATTTCTTTCATCTAAGAGCCAACTCTGACTCCTGGATGACTGGAGACCCCAAGTGAACAGTTCCCAACAGGCATAGTCAAGCATAAATAGAAAACTTCAGATGTCTTAGGAATGCCCCATGAGGATAGTAACTATTTCTCATGCTTATACCTGGAAGAATTAGGTAGATCAATGTGATGTTCACTGATATACCATAGTAATAAAAGGCTCCTACATCATCATATAATTCATCTTCAATAACAAGATCTGACCCTTCAAACTTATTAGATCCCAAGAGAAAATGAGAAGTATTGATAATAAAATAGGGAAAACATTCATGTTACTATGTTCTCAAAAGAACCATTATTGAACAGAAATCAAGAGAAGTTACTATACTCAAGTAGGAGGGTACATAAATCAGACTGCTAAAGTGGCAAATAACAGAATTGACTCTCTGCAGTTTCAACAGAAAGGGAATTTACTAAGGGTTATTAACAACCTCACAGAATGAGAGAGAGAAGACAGCACCAACTTGTATAGCTACACAGCCTAAACAATGTGCATCTTACTCGTCTTACTAAAAGTCTCTGCCACTACTCTTCAGCAATCAGCACATGCAAGACTGGATAACAGAAGTCCCATCAATGTCATCTTTGAAGTAGTGGTCTAAGTCAGGGGTCATCAAACTTGTAGGGTAATCATTTATTTTTAAAAATAAAGTTTTATTGGGGCACAGCCATGCCACTATTCTAAATAGTGTCTGTGGTTTCTTTTATGAGGCAACAAAAGAGTTGAATAGTTGAGACACAGTCGCTGTGGCCCACGAAGCTGGTCTAGATATTTATTTTTTCAACTGTTGTAGTTCTAATGTGAAATGTCTCATATAGGCTCCTGTGTTTGAACACTGGACCCCTGCTGGTGGTATTGTTTTGGAAAAGTTGAGGAACCTTAAGAGGTGCATTGCTGGAGGAAATGAGTCACTGGAAGTGAGCCTTGAGGTTTGATAGTCCAGCCCCACTTCCTGTTGGCTCTCTGCTTTCTGACTAAAAAGCAATGTGATTGGCCAACTCACAGTCTGGCTGCCATGCCTTCCCCATCATAATGGGTGGTATCGCTAAACTGCAAACCAGTATAAACCCTTCTGACTTTAGTTTGCATCTTGTCAGACATTTGATCACAGCAATTAGAAAAATTAGTACCTTAAGTAAAACCAAAACCAAAGATGTAGTACACTAATCATCACATTGTGTGTGTGTGTGTGTGTGTGTGAACCATGAGGAGGTCAGAAGACAAAAAAAAAAAAAAAAAAAAAAACAAAAAAACAGAAAAACAGGCACGCTCAGCAATAAATACAAGAATCTTCTCTGGAAAATAAGCAAATTCTCAAATGTAAAGATGAGACCACTACTACTAATCACAATACATTTGAAATAACTAAATACAAAATATTCAAATAGATGAAATGCCTTATGAGGAAGAAGAGTTATCAAAACAAATAGAAGAATGAGGCAAATGTAACCAGCATTCATGGGAGTTTAGGAACACATATTGCATCCAGGACATGGTTTATCATGCTACAAAAATCAATTTTTAAGTATGACATTTTAAAGAATTACTATAATAAGTAAGAAATGTACAAATTTAAACAGTAAATCTTTAGAGAATGAAAAATCTCCCAGAAATCACCAGATAAAATGAAAATATGAGAACAAATATAAGCTTTATGAAGAACAAATATAAAGTTCTCACATCCATTTTAATAAAAAAGCTACATTATGAGAAAAGGGTGGGGTCTGTGATGACTAAAGTAGAAAATTCTTTTTTTAATATTTTATTTATTATTTTTATTTTATGTGTATGCATGTATTACCTGCATGTAGTTAAGTGCACCCATGTTGTGCAGTGCCAGCAGAGGACAGAAGAGGCTGTTGGATCCCCTAGAACTGGAGTTATGGACAGTTGTTAGCTGCCATCTGGGTGCTGGGATTAGAACCCGGGTCTTCTGCAAGAACAGTCAGTGTTCTTAACTGCTGAGCCATCTCTGTAGCCCCTAAAGGAGAAAATTCTACATCAAATGGTCCACAGAGTGCTGAGCAGGATGGAGGAGATTTAATGTCTCTTGCCTTATATATTTTGTTGAAGTGTAAGATACAAATAATAGAAAACCTCAAACTTCACAAGGGAAAAAAATTGTAATTCTCTTAGGGCTACAGCTGAAGTTTCTACACTGAAATGAAAGCCAACTTGGCACAAATTATCTCACCAACACCCTGAATCCCATGAAATAACAAAGCAGATACAAGGAAAAAATGACATAATCAGAGTTATGGATAAAATGTTTGAATTATGAAAGAATACTATATATGAAAATATATGAATTCAGGATTTTATAGAAAAGCAAGAATTATGTAACTAAAGAGTAGAAAAATATACAAAACTGTGGGAAAGTAGAAAAAGTACTCAAAAGTCTACACCACATATTGTAGCAGCTAGCTAACAAACTTTTCAAGAATAGAAAACTGTTGTATAAACTATCAGGAAGAAAAAATAAATGACTTTTTCCTAATTTGGGTTATGGGGTTGGCATAACTCTTAGACCTATGCACATCAGAAATGGCTAGCATGGAGTATGGTTGGATATGAAGTGTTCCCCAAAAGGTTCATGCCTTGAAAGCTTGGCCACCAGGCAGCAGAGCCAATCACTGAGAGATGATTAGGTGATGAGGCCTGATCTACTCAATAATCACTTGATGGATCCACAATTTGATGGCACTCCTGAGAAGGATGGTAATGATCAGAGGTGGGGTCTGTCAGGAGTATGATTTGGTGGGAACTATATTTTACCACACTTTCCTTGTCTCTTTATTTTTTGGCTATAATAAGGGAAGAAGACTCCTCCTACACACATTCCTGCCATCATTGTATTATGCTTTAGCATAGGCCTAAAGCAATCAAGTCAACCACAGACTGAAACCACTGAACCCATGAGCCAAAATACACAGCAGGTGTTGGAGAGATGGCTCTTCTGACTTCCTTGGGCATTATATGGCAAGGTTATACTTACATACATGCAGGCAATATACTCATACACATAAATTTTTAAAAAATTAAAAATCCAAAATACACAGCAAACAGAAATAGTAAATTGTCATGGGTTTCCTCACAGGTCCAGCCCATGAGGGACTGCAAGGAACGAGGGTTCTGGCCGAGGTGGGGGTGAGTGGTGTGGAATCAACACACAGACTCTGGGAGTCGGGTGAGAGCAGGCACTAGGCGAGGTGCTGCAGACTCATTTATTGCTGGGAAGTGCAAGCCTTATATACCTCTCCTCCTGCCCCCAGTGTCCCATAAGTTGGTGTGTTGCTTCATGATAGATCCCCTCATCCAAGCAGGATCCCCTCATCTGGGCAGATTGTATGCTGGGTATATTGCGGAGGTGCAGGCTGCGCTCTCAGAGCAGAAACTGTGTTCTCTTAGTGCAGCCTGGCCCTAGTGAGGTTATCTACTTTGTAAGGTGTGAGACAAAGAGCTTTGAACCATGGGTCACAGGCCATTAGCGTCATCTGTTTGACGATTGCCATCTCTTCCCTGAGGAGGTCTACCTGTTGTTGGATGACAGAAAGGTCCTGGAAGAGGTGTTGATTAATAAGAGATTGAGTGTGTAAGGCCACAGAGGTTTTGGATACGACCTCATTGAGTGTTTCCACAGTAGTGGAAGATTGAGTGATAGCCACAGCAGCAGTGGCTGCAGCCCCTAAGGAAAGGATAATGGCAGTGACAATTGCCATGGTAATACCAAAATCTCTCTTGACCTGGGGGAAGGATTGGATAGCCGTCTGTTCCATGAGGGTGACAGCATGGAAATGAGTGGCATTAGGAATGGGAACCCAGATTGCTGTGGGTTCGTGCACAAAGAGAACCAGAAAGGCAGGGAAAATCCATCATGCCGAGAGAGTGGAGGTAGTGAGGGAGCAGTTAAATGTGTCCTCCGGGTCACTCATGACATTAGCAAGAAGCAGAGCAAACAGAGGATGAATACAAATGGGTGAGGAGAACAAAAAAAAGATGCTAACAGAGAATTCATTAGGTGTCCAAGTTGGGTCTGTGACACCCGAGGAACCCTTCTCTGAGTTATTTCCCATATATATACCATTAAAGATGGCTCCACCTAATACAAAGAAGAGAGGATGCAAATCCAGGCAAGCCACGAGCCTGCAGAGAGCACAGCCCCGCCCCCAACAGTATCATTACGCATGTGGTCAGTGTAGACATAGGAGTAAGGTTTAGTAGAGACAAGGTGTTTCCAGGCTGCCAAGGAGGAAGCCTGTGGGCATCCATCATAATCTGTAGTAAAGAGGAGCATACTTCCAGGAGTGAGTGGGATGCATTGTTCCCATGGAATAGGAAAGTGCAATGTGGTGGAAAGTTTATAGGTGGGCAGGCACTGGGTCCATGGAGGACACCTGACCCTTGGGGGGAGGGGTGGTGACCCCAGGGGGCATGAAGGACACTGCAGTCTCAGAAGTCTCTTTTACTAAAGGAGACCAGATTTTGAGGCCCCATAAGGAGCCCTGGCTCCGGTTTCCATGAAAGTCACCTGTTGTGATGTTAAAGAGGGAGTGACAGCGAGAGACATTAGGGGAGGAGGGGTTAAGGACTGGGCTGAAGCAGAGCAATCCTGCAAGGGACCATGGGCCATTTATGGGAACAGACCCATGAATCAATTCCATCATGGGGAGACCGAGGGATTCATTAGTAGTAAAGAGAACCGGGAAAGCAGGTGACTGTTCATCTACAGGGAGGATCAGAGGTGGTAAGGGGACCAGTGCCCAGATATCTGAAGCCTGGGAAGAAGCACAGCCAAAGGACAAAAGGGTGCCAAAGATAACAAAGCCAGAAAAAGATGTCATGGCTTATCAAACTCGCAGTTGGGCCCAGTCTTCAGATGGGTTTCCGTAGGTGGCTGGATGTCTTTCAATGGAATCCAGAGGGGGAGGTTGTAGTGTCCTGTGGAAAACTACAAGCGTATCCTCATCCTCGTGTCAGGATTGGGGCTGGTTTCTGGCACAGGGATGAAATTGGATCCCTCCACCTGACTAGTGGCAGAGGCGTAGTCCAAGGCATAGAGGAACAATGTTTGTATGCTGGACTGAGACCCCGGTCATCGAACATGAGGAAATTAAGGTGGAACAAAGTCTCAGTAAGAGCCAGGTGAGGGTCATGTTTGGCCTCAGCCAAGGAGCTTTTAGCCATGAGGGACTTAAGTGTCCTGTTGGTCCTTTTGACAATGGCTTGTCCTTGTGGGTTATAGGGAATACCAAAGGTATGTTTGATTTCCCCAGAAGGAAACAAATTTATTGAATTCTTGAGAGGAATAAGGAGGCCCATTATCAGTCTTAAGCACCCAGGATATGCCCATGATTAACATGGTGGATTTTATAGCTTTAATGGCATGTATAGTCTTGTCCCCCAAGAGAGCTAAAGCATAAGTAAGGGAAGAGCATGTGTCGACTATAACATGAACGATCTCAATTTCTCAAAAGGGGGGGTAGTGAGTCACATCTATCTGCCAAATGGCATTGGGTATCAAACCATGGGGATTCACTCCTCCCCTGTTAAGGGTCCTGAGAGGCATAAGTGGGGCACAAGTAGCACATGAGCGGACAAGGTGCTTGCATTGGGACAAGGGATTTCTGAGAGGAGTTTATGAATACTCTGAGGGGACAGGTAGAATTGTTGATGTAAAGCTCTTACTTGTTCTAATGGGCTAGACTGGAGTGTCATGATCAGGGTATCTGTGGCGGCATTCCCCTGAGCTAGGTAACCAGGAAGTGTGGTATGTGAGTGGATTTTTTGAGTGGAGAACTTGCTCAAAATATGGGGAATTGGGCCTGATTTGTTGGCGGCTTTGTGGATGAGTGCAAGGTCTGTGAGAGTGGTGGGCACCCATGGCTGTTGCACAGTGTTTGGGCTGACATTAACTGGAAAGGCAGACATGGGCTGGCAAGGGGCAGTAAGGGGTGGGTGGGCTATATAGAAGGTGAAGGGCAGGTTGAGCAGAAAGAAACACAGGTAGAGGTGCAGCACATTCATGAAGGTGGCCTGGTGTGGGTTGCTCAGCATGGCCCACACCCCCTGCTGGAGGATTTGCAGCATCTGTGACCCCATCCCCACCTGGTGCAGCCTCTGCCACCACTGCCTTCTGTGCCCCAGCCCCAGCTTGGCCTCACTTGAGCTCCAGGAGAGCAGAGTGGTGCTGTGGCAGTCGCTGTTGCTATGGGAGGAGGAGGCTATGAGCTGGGAGGAGGAGACAGTGAGCCAGGAGGCTTTAAGGCTGGCAATAATGGCTAGAGGCTATGGAGGGGAAAGGGGAGCACAATAGCTTTGGGTTGTCTATTGAAGGTTTTTCAAGCTTGCCACAGAAGTAAAAGGCAAGGGTGACTACCAAGAGGCACAAATGAAGAAAACAAGGACTGTGAGCCACTTTGACATAAACTGCCCCAACATGAACAGGTGTATCAGATCCAAATGTCCTGTGCTTAGTGAGGGACTTCTGAAGGCCGTGACCCCTTCAGCCGTATGCTCACACAGTGTCTCCAGGACAGGCAACAGGATGACCCGAAGCCTGGGCTCTGAGTTCAGGGTGGATCAGCCCTTGTGTGAACTCACCAGGATGAGCCAAGAAGGGAAAGGTGCCGACCTGGGCTTCAGGAGCACGCAGCGGAGTGTACCTTCCTGATTTAACAACAAATATGACAAACAGGGTAGAGGGGACAGAGGAGGGGGCCACTTGCTCACCCTTGAGCAGCCGAAGGACAGACAAAACCTGGGACCTACTCACCGAATGAACCAAAGTTGGTGTAACCAATGCCGGGAGGCTGGGAACCTTGTTCGGGTGCCAGCTATTGCAGGTTTCCTCGTGGGTCCAGCCCACGAAGGATTGCAAGAAACAAGGGTTCTGACCAAGGTGGGGGTGAATGGCACAGAATCAACACACAGACTCTGGGAGTTGGGTGAGAGCAGGCACTAGGCAAGGTGCTGAAGATTTGTTTATTGCTGGGAAGTGCAAGCCTTTACCTCTCCCCCTGCCCCCAGTGTCCCATAAGTTGGTGTGTCACTTCCTGATAGATCCCCTCATCCAGGCAGGATCCCCTCACCTGGGCAGATTGTAGGTTGGCTATTTTGCAGAAGCATGGGCTACGCTCTCAAAGCGGAAGCTGTGTTCTCTTACTGAAGCCTGTGCTTAAGCCTGGCACTTCCTCTCCTACAGTAAATAAATTATACTTATAAACAAAGATGCCAATTTCCTGAACATATGAATAAATTAATTCCCAAAATATCAAAATTATATAAGATGAATAACAACTCTGTTTTCACATCTCTATTAGTTTGCCAGTTATATTCTCATTTTATTTTTTTCCATTGACTAATTTGTTAGATGTTTGATATTTTTAAGACATAAAAAATAATTTTTTAAGCTTTTCAACTATATGTTGCAGAAAGGTTGGTCTAAGTTAGATAGTTAACAATTCCTGGAAATGAAGATTCTGGAACTTTCACTTCTTAGGGAAAATACAACTCTGTGCTCTATTTTCAATCAAACAAAATTCTAAATAAAATATTAGAAGACAAACCAATTTCCTGCATTTTATCCTCACCAGAGGTGGTACTGAAGATGAGAGGAGGAGGCTTTTTCCCTAATCAAAACACAGAACTCAGATACCCCAAAAGAGGAAAAACTCATGAACTTTGGTACATTTTCATCTAAACTTATTTGAACTTAAACAAAATTCAATGTAAATTTAGTTACAAATTTAAATCCATATAACTAAAGATGTCATGATAATGTTGAGAAAGGAGATGGTTTGAGAGAATGTATTTGATGCCCATATAACAGTTATACACAAATGTTAAGGAGGACTTACAAATCAATGAGAAGACAGAAAGGAGAACCCCATGCTGTTAAGCAAGCTAAAATTATCAATAAGCAAATTTCAAACATATATTTCAAATAATAAACATAGTTAAGAAGATAATCCACTTCACCAGAAATGAATGATTTAAAAATATTATAGATAGAATAGCCCTGGCTTATGCTGATTGCAATAGCAAATGATATTGCACCTTTAGCCAATATTTTATCTCTATCTCCCTTAAAAGATATTCACAAGTTTGAGCAGATGCTTATTTGGAAATCTTCAGTGGTTCTCAGTAGACAAGTGGCCAAATACATACCCAAATGGTGAAATACTACACAGCTCTTAAAGTTATTGGATAGATTTATATAAGATTCAGGGAAATATCCCTATGATATGATATCAAGTGCAAGAATTAACCATGGAGATCTTAGCAGACAGCCGGAGAGGATATGTTCCAACCTCTATAAACCTCCATCAGTATAGTGGCTGAGATCTGAACAGACTGCCAGAGAGTGCCTGTTTTGGCCTCGCTCTGGCATAGGGGCTGAGAACTCAGGAGACCACCTGAAAGCACCTGGATCCTCCCTCCATGTGGTGGTGAGCTTCCCTAAATCACGCATACCCAACCTGTTTGGTAGGATAAGGCTGAGACCTTAGCAGACAATCTTAGAGGGCCTGTTCTGACCTCCAATGGTGTAGCAGCTGAGATCTCAGCACACCAGCAAAGAGTGCCTTTTCTGGCCTCCCTCCTGCATAGGGGCTGAGAACTCAGCAGACTTCCTGAGAGTCCCCAAATCAGCTCCCCCTTAGAGAATTCCTATTTTTTTTTCTGAGTTCCAGCTAGTAGGGGTCCAAACCTTGGAAGAAGCCTGAGTATACCTGACTGGAACCTGACTTGGGCTTCTGTGGGAGGTCCTGAGTAGCTGATCTGAAGCCATCAGTTCCATTCAAAATAAAACCTGAGAGAACCTGAAACCTAGACCAACCAGCTTTACATAAAAAAAAAAAAAAAGAAAATGGCCAAGGTACACTAATAACACAAACAAAAGCAAACTTTAACTTAATTTTCATATCAGAATCACAACAAAAGAAATTCACATGCCAAAATCACAATGAAAGACACTATGTCCACACCAAACTCCACCAGTCCTGTAGAAGAGTTCTCCAAGGAGAACCCCCTAGAGATAACATAGGACACAGAATTTAAAAGAACAATCATAAAAATGATCAAGGAATTCAATGAATTTAAAGAACACACAAACAAACAAATCAAAGAACTAAAAGAAGATAGGGATAAACTTCTGAATGAATTCACAAAAGAGATAGAAACATTGAAGAAAACTCAAGCAGAAATGAAGAAGGAAGTGAAATACTCAATAAGCCAATTTGAAACAACAGGGGAAAGCCTCACTGCTAGAATGAATGAAATGGAAAACAGAATACCAACACTGGAGGACAAAGTTGAAGAATTGGACCACTCAAGCAAAGATTACAAAAAATTTAATAAAAAACAGGAATGGAATATCAAAGAGATGTGGTATACCATTAAAAGACCAAATCTACATATCATAGGCATAGAGGAAGGAGAATAATTTCAGGTTAATGGTATTGACCAGATCTTAAATAGGATTGTAGAAGGGAATTTCCTAAAATTAAGGAACAACATCGCTATATAAATATAAGGAGTACATAGAACACCAAACAGGCAGAACCAGAAAAGAAACTCTCTATAGCATATCATAGTAAAAACACTAAATGTGCAGAAGAAAGAATACTGAAAGCAACAAAAGAAAAACAACAAGTCATATATAAAGGAAAGTCCATCAGAATTCCAGCTGACTTATCAATGTAAACTATAAAAATCAGAAGAGCCTGGAAGAAGGTATTTCCAGTTCTAAAGACAATAGATGCCAGCCCAGAATACTTTACCCAGTAAACATGTCTATTATAGTTGAGGGGGAAAGAAAAATCTTCCACAACACAAATAGGATGAAAGAATACATGTCCACAAAATCAGCCCTTCAAAGAATACTTGAAGCAATACAAAGACAGGAGACAGGTACAACTATACCCCAGGGGCAATGAAAGAAAATAAATAAAGGTATAATTGAGAAAACACAAAAATATACAAATAATGAAAACAGCAATCAAAATAATGGCAACCAATATACATCTATCAATAATAACTTTAAATATCAGTGGACTGAACTCCACAATCAAAAGACACAGACTAAGTTGCATGGATTAAGAAACAAAATCCTTCTTTTTGCTGTCTGCAAGAAACCCATCTCAGCTTTAAGCACAGGTACTATCTTAAGGTGAAAGGGTGGAAAAGAATATTTCAAGCAAAAAGCACTAAGAAACAAGCAGGGGTTGCAATTCTAATATCTGATGAAATAGATTTCAAGGTAAAACTAATCAGAAGAGATAAGGAGAGTCACATCATTCTGATGAAAGGAAAAATTAACCAAGAAGATATTACAATCCTGAACATATGCACCAAACTCTGGTGCACCAAAATTCATAAAAACAACACTGTCTCCATTAGACAGGTCAACTGGACAAAGAATAAACAGAATTAAATGATACCATACATCCAATGAATCTAACAGACATCTTTCTAATATTCCACCCAAGCACCAAAGGAAACACTTTCTACTCAACACCATGGGACATTTCAAAAACCGACCACATACTGGGGCACAGAATAAACCTCAAAAAAAAAAAAAAAAGAATAATTCCATGCTCTATCAGACCACAATGCAGCAAAGTTCAAAATGAACACTGGAAGAAGCCCTGTTCATTACAGGAACTCATGGCTATTAAACAACACACTCCTAAACAATGAGTGGGTCAAAGGAGAAATTAAGAAAGAAATAAAAGAATCCCTGGAATTCAATGAAAAGGACAATACAACACAACAAAACCTCTGGGGCACTTTAAAAGCAGTCCTAAGGGGGAAGTTTATAGCTCTAAGTGCCTAAATTAAAAAATTAGAGAGAGCCCAAATAAATGACCACTGCAACTCAAGATGCTGGAAAGGCAAGAACAAATGAAAACCAAACCCAGCAGAAGAGAGAAGAAATAACAAAAATCAAAGCAGAAATAAAATAGATACAAAGAAAACAATACAAAGAATCAATTAATCCAAGAGCTGGTTCTTTGAAAAGTTAAACAAGATAGACAGACCCTTAGCCCAGTTAACCACAAAGAAAGAAAGAGCAAATCCAAATCAACAAAATCAGAGGTGAAAGGGGAAACATCACAACGGACATATATATACAGATATATATCAAAAATATCATTCACCATGGTCAAGTAGGCTTTATTCTAGAGATGCAGAGATAGTTCAAAATACGCATGTCAATAAATGTCATCAATCATATAAATGGACTCAAAGACAAAAACCACATCATCATCTCAATAGATGCAGAAAACGCCTTCATGATAAAAGTTCTAAAGGGAACTGGACTGGAGGGAACATCACTCAACATAATTAAAGCTATATACAACAAACCCACAGCCAACATCATTCTAAATGGAGAAAAACTGGAAGCATTCCCATTAAAATCAGGAACCAGACAAGGATGTCCACCATCTCTGCTCCTTTTCAACATAATTCTTGAAACTCTTGCTATAGCAATAAGACCAGAGAAGGAAATTAAAGGAGTAATAATTGGAAAAGAAGAGATCAAATTATCTCCTTTTGCAGACAATATATTATATCTAAGAGATGCCAAAAATTCCACCAGAAAACTCCTAGAAATGATTAACACTTTCAGTAAAGTAGCAGGTTACAAAAATAATCTACAAAAGTCTGTGGCCTTTCTATATACCAATAACAAGCAATCAGAGAAAGAGCACATGGAAACCCTCCCCTTCATAATAGTTGCAAAAAAAT
>NW_008357993.1:598487-603679 GCF_000622305.1 Nannospalax galili | reverse complement strand
CTGTGTCCCTGTTCAGCATGGAAGAAGCCAGAGTGGTCTGCATCCCTATTCCCTACTGGCAGTTTGGGTAACCCCTTCAGAGGATGATGTGATAAGAATAGGAGGGAGGGGGCTGGAGAGATGGCTCAGTGGTTAAGAACACTGACTATCTTGCAGAAGACCTGGAATCGAATCCCAGCACCCACATGGCAGCTAACAACTGTCTGTAATTCCAGTTCCAGGGGATCTGACAGCTTCTTCTGTCCTCTGACACAGGTGCCCTTGCCTACATGCAGGCAATACATGCATACTCATAAAATAAAAATAATAAATATTTTTTAAAAAAAGAAAATGACCATCCTACCAGTAGCAACATATAGACTCAGTGCAATCCCAATCAAAATCCCCAAGACATCCTTCACAGAATTAGAAAAAAAAATCCTTAAACTCATGGAAACACAAAAGACCCCAGAGAGTCAAAGCAACCCTCAGCACAAAGAGCAATGCTGGGGAGATTACTGTACCAGATCTCAAAGTATACAACAAAGCTATAGTCATAAAAACAGTGTGATACTGGCACAGGATCAACAGAACATCATTGAAGACCCAAACCTGAGTACATGCAATTTCAGCTACCTGATATTTGACAAAGGTGGCAAGAACACACAATGAAGGAAAAACAGCATCTTCAACAAAGATGGCTAAGAAATATCTTTGGAAGTATTCAACATCATTAGTAATTAGGGAAATGCAAATTAAAACCACTTTAAGGTTTCACCTTATCTCAATCAGACTGGCTAGGATCAAGAGAACAAATAACAAATGTTGGTGCGGATGTGGAGAAAGGGGAATGCAACCCCTATGGAAACAATGTGGAGAACTCTTAAAAACTAAAAATGAACCTATCCTGTAACCTGGTTATACACTCCTTGGCATATACCCAAAGCCCTCATCACATTGTAGAGACACTTGTACAATCATGTTTGTTGCTGCTCTTTTCACAATAGCTAAGAGATAGAAGCAACCTAAGTGCCCCTCAACTGACAAGTGCTTAATGAAAATGTGGTACATTTACACAATAGAGTTCTATTCAGCAGTAAAGAAAGATGAAATAATACAATTTGGAGGTAAATGGATGGATCTAGAATCCATTATACTAAGTGAAGTAACACAAACTCAGAAAAACAAAAGATGTATTTTCTCACTCACTGTGGATCCCAGGACCAAATCCTTTTAAATTCAACATTCTTTTAATAAGGCGAAGCTGTACAGCAGTCTTTTCTGGGTGAAATAACTACCATTGTCACAATTTCAGCTGTGCCCGCTTGCTAAACATCGTCACAATTGGGCTTCTTGATGGCTGTGCTCCTTCATTAAAGGAGGGGCAAGCAGGGTCATTGGACCCTCACCCGAGTATCCAGCCACTCTCCCCCGCCAACTGGCCAACTGTATGTAATTTGGCCCTAATCACACATGGTCTCCTGGATTTGGGGATGACTAAAGTATACAATCTGGGGAAGGCTGGGACCTGAAGGCTTGATCCACGCTGGGTAAAGGCTTTCCAGTGTGCACACCCTCAGGTCATACATACACCTCAGCAACTCCTCAGTCATCTCTATAAGTAAGCTCAGTAAATCATTGGTTCCCCAGTAAAACTTAAATAAAACATTGGTTTGACACTTGAACCTTAGAAGGGGATAAACATTGCTTAGTATACCCAGGAAAAGAATTTTTACAGCAGATGGAAAACTTATTTGTTAATGTTATTAAGTCTCATAGTTATTAAAAATGAAAATGAGAAATTAAAATATGTTAAAAGGATATGGGAATGGAGATATTTTCCAAAATAGAAAAAATGAGAAAGCCTAGGCAAGGGATGAAGGTCTGTGTAGGTTTGTTATGATATATAAAGGATAAGACAAAAATAATATACACATAATCTTAAAATTTTTAAGGTCATAGTTTACTTCACTAGTTCAAGGAACAAAATATATGTCTAGTTAAGGTTTATCTGAGAACGTTTGGTTTAGCCCAAGCTTTATCTACATAGCACATGGTAATTAAAAGTACCAGACTGGTGGAACTAACCTTATTGGATGGTTAACAGGCACACTTTGAGACCTATACTAATCTTATCAGAGGGACTTAAAGGACAGTTTTTATTCCTTGCCCCCCAAGGTCAGCTAAGTTCCAGGGGCTATGGAGCACCTCTTAAAATGTTCTGTAACTGTGGTGAGTCACCCGTCCTCTTGTTCAGGGAGGCCATGGAGACCACACCAGATGGACTTGAACTAGTGTGCAGTCTACAAAGAACAGGGTCAACTCAGAGGAAACATTTCATCCATGCTCCCAAGTGAAGCCAGCCATGGTTGAGCAGGACCTTTGACTGATCTTCACATAGATAGAAGTGGTAAAAGAAAGGAGCTAGGAGCTCCTCCAAGCCCATGTGACTCCCAAGGAACAGATCCTCAAACGACCTTATGAGTAAAAATAAATTGGTTTATTTGGGCCAACTTATGATATTAAACACCCAAAAGGAAAGTATAACAAAATATTAAAGTGATCATTATATTTCTTTAAGAGTTCAAGGGATTACACTTCCCAGATGTTAGGCTTAGTTCCATATAAAATGTTATTTAGACAATTATTTCTCATTGATGATTTTATTTTTAAGCAGGAAGTGCTGCTCAGATGTAAGATTCAAACCTTGGTCTGCAATACTGTAGTGCCCACCTGTAGGTAAGGGAAATAACTCACTATTGTTCTAAAATGATGGCTAAATTTGTCTTCTCCTATCTAGAAGCCTTTGAGAGGGAACTGACACTGATTCTACCCACTCCAACAGCTATCAATATTCCTGAAAACAAACCCTGAATCCATCACTCTTGAATCCAACCTTGGCAGACAAAAGAAAACTGAGGAGGAACCCAATAGATGGATGCTTTTGGAAGCTCTCATCAAGAAACTCCAGTGGACCCTGATATGAACATCTGAAATTTGCCCTCTTCTGACTTTTTTTTTCTTTTGGTGCCCTGTCTAGAACTTGTAATGCTAACTACCCTTGCCTTTACTTCTCCTTCACATCTCTTTGGCACCAATCAAGGACTTTCATTTCTCCCTATAGAAAAGAGCTATGCAATTTGGGAGTCTTTTAGATAGACCCACTGAAGGGGTACCCCAGTTGCCTCACCCTGCATCCCTGTTCAGCATGTAAGAAGCCAGGGCAGTCTGTGTCCCAATTCCCCATCAGCAATTTGGGTAACCTCTTCAGAGGATGGTGTGATAAAATAGGAGGTAGGAATTGGCTAAGCAGTTAGGGTAAAACCCCTCTAAAGAAAAGTAGTTAGTTTTTTGGCTCAAAGCCAAAATGTCCTTGGGCCTCTTAGCAAAGTACTCTGTTTCAAAGGCCAAAAATGTATTTGGGAGCTCTTATCAAATCCCTAAAAAATTTTAGGGTTACCTCTTCAGAGGGGAGAATGTTAGAGAAGCAAAAAGAAACCCATTAATAAAAAAAAAGGAAAGAAAAAGAAAGAGTACACCAACTTCACGAACTTGTCAGGAAAAAGTGATGGGGAGATATGGGAGGAGCTGGAAGGGAGGTAGTAGGTGTGGATTTGATCAAAATACCTTATTATGCATGCATGAAATCCTGAATAGATTCTTTTAACATTAAAAAAAACAAAAAAAAAACAAAAAAATAATTAATCATACAAACTTTCCTACTTATATGAAAAATTAGACGTGTGTGTGTGTATATATATTTATAAATGTTAAAACAAGACTAGAAAGATAAATAATTTTCCAGGTAAGATGGTAGATTAGGCGCTGCCTTGTGAAACTTAGTGAAAAAGAAGGGTAAAGATATATATCTACTCACTCCTCCCAAGAGAGAAAGAGCTTAATAAAAAGTGAAATAAGCCTAGGTGAGATTTCTTCCATTGTGAGATGGCCAGGAGTGTCCAGTGGGCCTCCAGGTGTACCACATTGCTCATGCTGGGCTGGGGATATTGGTAGCTGCCAGGGAGGTGAATCCCATCATGGACACTGGCACCACATGAACAGCAAGCTGGAGAGAAACTGACTGGGCTGTACTGATGTGACCAGGGGCCAGATACACATTGGGCAGAGAGATGGCAGGGTTCGTGCAGGCTGTGTAGGTGGAGACAGAAGTATGTTGTAGGGTCCTGAAGGAGCGATTCTCCACCCATGCTCTGGAGTGAGAAGCCAGGAAGGAAACACTTCCAGCACTTCTCGGGATAGCAATAACATAGGAAACCGAGAAATGTGGTGAGTAGTCTTCATAGTGGACATGAAGGCCAGGAAGTGATCACCCCACATCTGAGGTAAACTGATGCAGTAGGCTTCTATGTCCCCTTAGAGTCTCAGTCACAGAAAGACACACTTGGGAAGTGTGGGCCCCAAAAGACCAGGGATGAGTTATAAGAGGCAAGTTTGCAGTCTCAGACTCAGACTAACAAATTTTGACAAAGTGGAGTCCCATACCACAACCTCTCTCAGGTGGGTGAGACAAGTTGCATTCATGCCAATTAAGAACAAATACAGACTGAAGTTGCAATATCTAGTTCATTGTATTTCTTGTTTTAATTTATTTAAACTTTAAATAATTGTACACTTTTGTATTTCAGTTGCTTTATGTTGACTTGTCTCTTACCTGAACATCTATTATGACTGTCCTTGCTTCTCCGCACCTAATCTGTAATAATTTCTGTATCATTTCTCATTCCTATAGCCTATGTATTCCCTTGTTACTCATACTTTGCTCCTTCTTTTCCCATTTTGTCTTCATTTTACTGCCTAATTATTAATACCTTTAGCTCTAAATACATTGATAAACTATATTTCCTCATATCAGTATCATAGTGCCAGTAGTCCTGCACCTCATCAGAGACATGATGAGATATGTGTCTCCTATTGCAAGTTAACACTAGTCTGCTGTCAGATCATCATGCCTGTTACTGCAGCCACCTTCCCCTCTAAAGAGAAGAGTGGAACATGAATCCAAGTTAGACATCTCACTGGGAAGACTGATGTAAAACAAAGAGGTGATATTAAAAGCGTCAAGAGAAAACCCTACCATGGTGAACGCAAGTACAAACTAAGGCAGCTCAGGGCATCCAAGCCAGCATGACAAGAGACACTGAAAGAAGTACTATCTATGGGAGGAGGAGGAGGGGAAGAGGGGGGAGGAGGGG
>NW_008357993.1:593067-597997 GCF_000622305.1 Nannospalax galili | reverse complement strand
GAGGGGGAGGGGGAGGGGGAGGAATATTTTCATTCATGTAAGCACAGTAAACAATACACTTTATGAGGGGGATAAATGAAAAAAAAAGAGAAGAGGAATCTGTCACGTAGCAAAAGAGCAAACCCACAACACTAAGGGAAAAAAAGAATTAATAATAAGACAACCAATGAGAACAACCAGTAAAACCATAGAAAAGACCAAACCCTTCCCAATAATAAACAGATATGAGTGCCCTCAACTCACCACCTAAAAATACAGACTAGTTTACTGAACTGAGAATAAAATCAAATCATCTTTTTCTCTAATAAACATACCACTTTGAAAAAGATAGCTACAACTAAGAGGCAGAGACTGGAAATCATCCTACAAAGCAAATAGAAACCCAAAACAAGTTGGCATACTTATTCTGATAGCAGAAAAAGGAGACTTGAAACTAAAACAAGTCAGGAGAAATTGTACCACAGATAGTTGGATTCAACAGACACCTATGGAGTATTTCTTCCAACAGATGCAGTATGCACATTCTTCTCAGCAGCTCATGGAACCTTCTCTAAAATTAATCATAGGCAATGAAGCAAATATTTTACAAAATATTTTAATTGTTTTAATTTTATGTGTATGAGTGTGCTGCCTGCATGTGTATAAGTGCACCCATGTCATGCAATGCCCATGAAGATCAGAAGAGAGTGTTGGATTCCCCTAACACTGGAGTTATGGACACTTGTTAGCTGCCACATGGGCACTGGAAATTGAAACTGGGTCCTCTGCAAGAGCAGCAGGTGCTCTGAACCACTGAGTCATCTTTCCAACCCCAACGAAGGAAATCTTAACAAATACAAAAATATTGACATAATTCCTTGTATCTTGTCATACAGTGAAATAAAACTAGAAATCAACAGTGAGAGAAACCATAGAAACTACACAAATACTTGGGAGACTAAACAATATACCTTTGAATAATAGTGAGTCATTGAAGAAATCAAGGAAAGCATTAAAAATTTCCTAGAATTATTGAAATGATAGCACAACTTACAAGAACCTCTGGGATGCGGTTAAGGTAGTTTAACAAAAAAGTTTACAAATATAAATGTTTACATTAAAAAATTGGGTAACCCCTTCAGAAGACAGCATGATAAGAATAGGAGGTAAGAATTGGCTAGGCAGTTAGGGTATAAAGACCCCCCCCCAAAAAAAATAGCCAGTTTCTTGGCTTAAAGTCAAAATGTCCTTGTTAGCAACATACTCTGCTCCAAAGGCAAACAATGTCAAAAGTATTTGGGAGCTTGTATTTAATCCTTAAAAGATTTTTAGAGTTACCTCTTTGGGGGTAATGTTAGAGTACCCAAAGTCCCCATAAAAATAAATAAATGAAAGAGGAAAAAAAGAAAAAGGAAAAAGTGATGGGGAGATATGGGAGGAGTTGGAGGGGAGGGAGTGGGCATGGATTTGATCAAAACATCTTATATGCATGTATGAATTTCTCAGTAAAGTTTTTGTAAAAGCTAAAAAGAAATCACTCAAATCACCTAATGACATATTCAAGATCTTAAAAAAACAAGTGCAAGCCAAACTCAAATCCGGTAGATGGCAGAAATACAGAAATCATGGCAGAGATGAATAAAATTAATAGCCTCCATTTGTTGCAAAAAGAAGCTTCTTTGATGAGTGGCATAGGTAGATCTTTAAGGGAGCAACTCTAGATGGGATGACTAGACTCCAGTGGATGAGTTTGCACTGAGGAACATCTGGCTACAAATACCTGACCAGATAGGACTTAACATATATGACAGAATACTTGAAATCTGGTGGGGGGGGAGGTGTCTGTGGGTGGCAGGGAGGAGGAGTTGGCCTAATTTAAGATGTATTATATGAAATGTGCAAAAACTCAATAAAAATCGTCAGTCAAAAATGAGACTAGAAGAAAAAATACACGACTCAATCAAAGAATTAATTCTTTGGAGAAAATAAACACGATAAACAAACCCAAGCTAATACAAACAAAAGTAAAGAATGGAGAATCAAATTAATAAAATCAGACATGAAGAGGGAGATGGTACAACATCCTCCATTTCAGGACAGAGAATCACTAGTGAATACTTTGAAAACATAATCTGCAAAATTGGAAAATCTAGAAGAAATAGATAAATTCTTAAACACATATGATCTGCCAAAATTAAAACAAAAAATGAAAACAGCATAAATAGATTCGGAGTAAGCATTAACTCATAAGACAGAAAGGAAACAAATGCTGTCCCTCATTTTATAAAGCCAAAATCACCCTGATAGCAGAATCGGACAAACACAAAACGAAGGAGAAAAGGAAGCTACACATCAATTTCCTTAATGAATGAACATAGATTCAAACATTCTCAGTAAAATACTTATGAACCAAATTCAATAATACACTAAGAAAATCATATACCGTGACCAGTTAGTTGATTTTATTCCAAGTATTCAAGCATTGTTCAAAATATGCAACCTCATAGCTGTATTACAGCACACGAAGAGACTGATAGACAGAAATGGCATGATCACCTCAATAATTTCAGAAAAGGCCTTTGCTAAAGTTCAACATCTCTTCATGGTAAAAGCTCCAAAGAAATTAGGAACATAATGAACATACATCAACCTAATAATGACTATACCCTACAAAAGCTTCATACCAACAACATATTGAGAAAAACTGAAAATATTTTCTCTGAATTCAAAAGTGAGACAATGATTTCCGCTATTTTCCTTCTTATTTAATATAGTGCTTGATATCTTAGCTAGAGCAAGAAGACATAAGGAAAAAATGAAATGACGCAAATAGGAAAGGAAAAAGTCCAAATATCCCAATTTGCACATGATATGACCCTGTAGTTAAAAGACCATAAAGATCCAACAGGAGAACTCTTATTTCTGATGAACACTGACATCACATAGCAGGATGTTAAACTACATCCAAAAATCAGAATATTTTCTATATACCAATAACAAACTATCTGAGAAGGAAATTAGGAAAAATAGCCCATTAAAATCGCTGCCCCCCCCAAAAAGGCTAGAAGTAAATCTAATGAAAAATTGGAAAGATCTCAGGCTTTAGAGATGGCTCAGCAACTAAGAGCATTGACTGCTCTTGCAGAGTGCTGGTTTTGAATTCCAGCACTCCCATGGCAGCTAACAACTGTCTGTAACTCCAGTTCCAGGGGATTCAATGCCCTCTTCTGCCTCTATGGAATTTGCACAACACAGGAGCATTTATTTCCATTCAGCCGAAACACTCATACACATAAAATAAAAATATTAAACAAAACATTTCTTTTTAAGTAATTTATTTAATAACCATATAATTAGAAGAAGCATTTCATCACAACAGCATTGACATATTCAATAACAATTTCCAGAGCTAAGATGCATCTCTTTCAAAATTGGCTGTATAATTTTAGGTATATAGTTGAATTAGTACAGTTATACAATATTGTACTCAGTACAAATCCTATAAGACATAAAATTAAATGAGTTTTTAAAATTTTAAAAATATCTCCATTTTATTATTAAAATACACAGTTTCATACAGAAAAATTCATTTTTAATACAATTGGCACTAAGATGCACACGTGTTTCTAATCTCTATATATCTGATTATTACTAGTCACAGTCGGTTACTTTCTGAGCTCCTTGGCATCTGAGCATGGATATAAAGTCATCAGGTATATTTCAGTGGTAATGTTTTTTATATCTGCTAATTATTAAGGAGCAAATTTTTATGATTTGAGCAATTATTTTTATTTATTTATTTCTACACTCACTTCCCAAGTAGCAGCCTCCCATAGCCTCCCTCCCCCAACTAGAGCAATTATACTCTGATATCCCTGCTACTGTCTGCTGTGTTGTCGGCACCCCCAGCCATTCCCCACTACTTGCCCTTCTGGTGAATCTGGTCAGCCTATCTAGAGGTCTTTGTTTTAGGAGGGTCAGCTGTTCCTCATCTAGTGGTAATCAGTTGTCAATATTCCGTTTTCCCAGTTCTATGCTGGGTTGCTATCTGGGAATCCCTTTGGCTGCACTGGCTAACAACTCAAAAAAGGTTTTACCTGTCTTGCATTGTTGCTTGTTATGTAGCCTTCAGCTATACACATGGACTCTTATGAAATTATACTGGCCCCTTGAATCTTTGGTAATACTTTCCTTTTGGGTATTTAAGGCCATACAGTTGGTCCAGATGAACCAATTTATTTTTACTCTTAAGGCCATTTGAGGATCTGTTCATCAGGGTACACATGGGCTTGGGAGGAACCCCTGGCTCCTTTCTTTTACCAGTTCCACCTATGTGAAGATAAGTCAAAGGTAATGCTCGACCCTGGTTGGCTTCACTTGGAAGCATGCAGGAAATGATTCTTCTGTGTTGACCCTCCTCTTTATAGACTGAACACTGGTTCAAGTCCATCTGGTGGGGTCTCCTTGGACTCCTTGATCAAGAGGACAGGTGACCCACCACCATTATAGGACATTTTGAGAGATGTTCATAGTCCCATGGAACTAGTCGACCTAAACCACCATTATAGGACATTTTGAGAGATGTTCATAGTCCCATGGAACTAGTCAACCTAAGAAGGCAAGGAGCAAAATGTGTCCTTTGTGTCCCTCTGACCCAATTAGTATAGATCTCAAGTTATGTCTGTTAAACATCCAAGAAGGTTAGTTCCACCATTCTGGCATTTTTAATTACTGTGTGTCATGCAGATAAATCTTGGGTAATGATCTGTTGGTCTCAAATAATCCTTATCTAGAGATATTTTTCTTGATCTATTATGTATAATTTGTCAGTAGATTGTAGGAATAATATGGTTCCCTCTGGTTTTCGTGACTAGCTAGGCATTGTTTCTCTCTTGTATCGTCTCACCCCTCTATCATGGTTTTCCCACTTAAGGTGCCCCCACTTCCCCCC
>NW_008357993.1:591118-592719 GCF_000622305.1 Nannospalax galili | reverse complement strand
CCCACCAGCAGTGGATGAGTGTTCCCCTTTCCCCACATCCTCTCCAACAGTCGGTATCGTTTGTTTTCTTGATCTTAGCCAGTCTGACGGGCGTAGGTGAAATCTTAAAGTGGTTTTAATTTGCATTTCCCTAATTATTAGTGATGTTGAACATCTTTTAAGATGCTTCATAGCCATCTTTACTTCTTTTTTAGAGAACTCTTTGTTCAGCTCCTTAGCCCATCTTTTGATTGGGTTGGTCTTGTCGTGGTTCTCTGTTTTTTGAATTCATTATACATTCTGGCTATTAAACCTCTGTCAGATGTGTCACTGGTGAAGATTTTCTCCCATTCTGTGGGTTTTCTATTTGCTTCCTTGGTTGTCTTCTTTGATGTACAGAAGCTTTTTAGTTTAATGAGGTCCCACTTGTTAATTCTTGCCCTTGTTTCCTGGGCAATTGATGTCCAGTTTAGAAAATCCTTTCCTACACCTATATCTTCTAGGTTTTCCCAGTGTTTTATTGTAGGTTATTCCCAATGTTTTCTTCTAATAGTTTTAGAGTTTCAGGCTTTACATTGAGGTCTTTGACCTATTTGGAATTGACTTTTGTGCAGGGTGAAAGATAGGGGTTTAGTTTCCTTCTTCTACAAGTTGAGATCCAGTTTTGCCAGCACCATTTGCTGAACATGCTCTCTTTCCTCCAGTTAATGTTCTTGGCCTCTGTCAAATATGAGGTGGCTGAAATTGCATTTATTCATATTTGGGTCTTCAATTTTGGTCCATTGGTCTATGGGTCTATTTTTTGCCAGTACCATGTCGTTTTTATGACTATAGCTCTGTAATACAGCTTGAAATCTGGTATAGTAATCCCCCCAACATTGTTCTTAGTGCTCAGGGTTGTTTTGGGTATCTGAGGTCTTTTGTGCTTACATATGAATCTTAGGATATTTTTTCCAATTTTGTGAAAAATGTCATGGGAAGTTTGATTGGCACTGTATTGAATCTACATATGACTTTTGTTAGGATGGACATTTTCATAATATTAATTCTTCCAATCCATGAGCATCAAAACAATACAATTTGTATTGTTTTCTTTGTTTCAGTTTCATTAATTTCTGCCCTGATTTTTGTTACTTCTTCTTGTCTACTGGGTTTGAGTTTCATTTGTTCTTGCCTTTCCAGTGCCTTGAGTTGCAGTGTTAGGTCCTTCTAATTTTTTTAATGTAGTGCCCTTCTTTAACTGCTCCATAGCTTGTAGGTAAAGTTTGCAGATGAAATGTTGTCTCACAAAAAGGGAGGATGATGAGGCATTGATAGAAAGGTTGACTGTCACTTGCCAAATGGGAAGTGGATAACGGGGGTGGGAATCATGAGACTAGTTTTGTCCATGTTTGAAATTTTTACAATAAAGCCAACCAATAAAGTCTATAATAAAAATTTTAATAACATAGGAAAATATTTGTAACTGCCAACCACTTACAAGACTGCAATACTTTTTAGGTGAAACGGATCTGAATGATGCAATAACAGAAGCTGGGAAGACTTATGAGGAGATTGCCAGTCTTGTGGCAGAACAGGTACTCACATAATCACATGGGCCCAGTTAGACTTTTTGTTTTCCA
>NW_008357993.1:590678-591051 GCF_000622305.1 Nannospalax galili | reverse complement strand
AGTCCTGTAGTATTGTTTTTATGAAGTTGGGTGCACCAGAGTTTGGTGAATATATGTTCATGATTGTAATATCTTCATGATTTATTGTTCCTTTGATCAGAATGAAGTGGCCCTCTTTGTCTCTTCTGATTATTTTTAGTTAAAGTCTATTTTGTCAGATATTAGAATGGCTACGCCTGCTTTTTTCTTACTTCCATTTGCTTGGTATACTTTTTTCATCCTTTCCCTTTGAGATAGTGTCTGTCCTTGAAAGTGAGATGAGTTTCTTGCACACAACAAAAAGATCGGTTTTGTTTTTAATCCATCCACATAGTCTGTGTCTTTTGACTGGGGAATTCAGTCCATTAATATTTAAAGTTATTATTGAAAGATG
>NW_008357993.1:583418-584561 GCF_000622305.1 Nannospalax galili | reverse complement strand
CTGATACTTCCTCCCTCACTTCCTCTAGTGCCTGTGCTCTCTGAGCAATGTCATCCTGGTACTTGCCAGAGGTATCTCCCAGGCATAACCAGGTTCCATATGGCTAGGGTCCCCGGAGGGAGGTTCCCCGGCTCATCAGCCTCCTGGAGGGCTGTACCCAATCTATCCCATAGCAGGGGATTTATATATCCTTCCTCTAGAAACCATGGGGCACGCTGCACCACTGCCTCTGAAAAATTATTCACAGTTTCGCTTTTAAACTTAATACCTCGCATCTTTAACAGTTTCACCAGAGTGAGTTTTACTTTCTCTTTGGACATTAAGGATCCCATTGTATTCTATGCTTCGCCACTTGCTCGTGGACTTTTCTCTCTGTCCCTCTACTCTGGGAACTTTACTAGCGCTAGATCTCTGCCACTTACCTGCGGACCTTACCTTATTTTCTTTACGTAGGAATGTTCGCTGTACGGGCCACCACTTGCCGCAAACCAAGACTCCGTCTGGCAGAGTCAAAGAGAGATGACACAGACACCAAGGTGAGGTTCAAGCTTCTTCTTCTTTTTTTTTTTATTATGCACTTCAGTCCCCATTTATATAGTTCCCAACAGCCCTCCCCCCAGCCAGGACCAATCAAGTCACACACACACATACACCAGGCAGTCAGACACGTAGCAGGGTCATGCTTGGTGATGTCTCTGATCAGGCAGGCAGCACATGATCGGGCTCATAGCGCTTGCACGAGTTGGAGTAAACAAGTGAGGGTCACGAGGCTTGGCAGCCAGCCAGGGCGCCATCTTTTGCTGACTCGCCCGGCTCGCTCCCCACACTAATGAGTTTTCCATTATATGTGACTTTCTGTTTCTTTTGCAACTTTCAGGATTTCTCTTTGTTTTGTATATGTAGTGTTTTTACTATGATGTACAGTGGAGAGTTTCTTTTCTGATCATGTCTGTTTAGTGTTCTATATGCTTCTTGTATTTGTATGGGCACGTCTTTCTTTAATTTTGGGAAATTTTCTTCCATGATTCTGTTGAAGATCTGGTCCATGCCATTATCTTGGGATTCTTCTCCTCCTGTATGCCTATGATTCATAGTTTTGGTCTTTTTATGGTGTCACACAATTCCTGCATATTCCATTCTTGT
>NW_008357993.1:581456-583350 GCF_000622305.1 Nannospalax galili | reverse complement strand
GTCTTGATACTCTGTTTTCTATTTCATTCATCCTGTTGGTGAGGCTTTCTCCTGCCATTTCTACTTAGCTTACTGAGTGTTTCACTTCCTTCTTCAGTTCAGCCTGAGTATTCTTCAATATTTCTAACTCTTCTGAATTCATTCAGAAGTTTATCCCTATCTTCCTTCAGTTCTTTATGTTTTCCTCTAAAAGTTTGAGTTTCAGGTCTTTCATTAGGGTCACTGTTCTATTTTCAAAATTCATTTTCCTGAAGAGTAAGAGATATAGACCTAATTTTATTCTTATATACATGTTTATCCATGCTTCCTGGCACTGTTCATTTAAGAGGCTTTTTTTTTCCTCCAGTGTATGTTAATTTAGGTGACTGCATCTGTGTAGGTTTTTCCCAAGTCTTCTATCCTATTCCATTGGTCGATATGCTGTTTTTCATTCCAGTACCATGTTGTTTTTGTTGCAATGGCTCTGTAGTATAATTTGAGATCAGGTATTGTGATACCTCAATATTCTTCTTTCTGCTTTAGAATTGCTTTAGGTACTCAGATACTTTTTGCTTCCATATTAATTCTAGAATTGTTGCTCTATTTTGTGAAGAATGTCATTTTTGGTAGAGATCACATTAAATCTGTAGATTGCTTTCAGTAATATCCATTTTCATAATATTAATTCTGATTATTCATATTCACGGCTAGTCTTTCCATTTTCTAGGGCTTTCAATTTCTTCAGCATCTTAAAGTTTTCCTTGTAGAGATATTTCTATTATTTTTAAAAAATGTTTTATTGGCTTCCCTGGGCCTGAAAGACCTGCCACATGCCTCTCTCCTACCCGCAGGCCTCTCTCCTGGGTAAGTCCATTGCACCCTCAGCGTCTTGACTCCCCCAGCCTCATTCCCCCTCCCATCTACACCGCAGTTCTTGCCTCCGAGTTTAGGCCCTGCCCCATTCCTTGTCTGGGGACCCCAGACACCTGGGAAACCAATACTGCTTCCTGATCCTTTTCATCCAGACAAACGTAGTGCCTTCTCTGGGCCCCAGGAGCACTGCTTCTGGGCCTGGCCCTGCCCTCACCTCCCTCTGCTTCCCTGGGCCTGCACCAACTGCCACCCTCTTTCTGGGATCCAAGGGCTGACCTGTCCTCTTCTTGATCCTTAGCATCCAGACCAATCCAGCTACTCACTGCAGTCTCCAGGAGTCCTTGGGGCCTCTTCCTGCCCCATCTGCCTTTGCACCTCTGGGTGGAACAGCCACCAGCTGCCCTAGACCAGCATCTGTCCTGGGCCAGGCTCAACCCCCAAATTCCCAAGGCCAAATTCGTTCCTGGAGGGATCCAGACCTTGGGAAAAAGCCTGAAAACATCTGTACCTCATCTGAATTGGGCCTCTGTGGGAACTCCCGAAGACAGAAGCATCTGGCCACTCCAATACAAAATCAAAAGAGAGAACCGGAAGCTTAGATTAACCAGCTTTTCATGCCCAAAAAAGTAAACCACAAAGATATATGTTTTCTATCTCATATGTAAAGCTTAGATCTACATTTGTACATATGCATGCATATATAAATACATGTTTCTGTGGGGTTATAATACATGAAACTAAAAAGGGGGCCATCAGAAGGAAGAAGAGATCTTAAGACAAGTGTGAAGGGAGATGGGAAGGCTGCCATAGAACACAGGTGACATAAAAGCAGAAGGGGATTATTGAGGGGAAAAAAAGGGACAAGGAGGGGGTACATTACAGTAGGTGAGCAGAGGTGAATATGAACAGAGACTGTATGAAAATGTCTTACCAAAAGCCACTATTTCAATGCTAACTTTAAAAAGTCATTTATAAAGGAAATACTTTTTTTTTTTTTGGTTGGTTTTTTTGAAACAGGGGCTCCCTTTAGCCCCCGCTGGCC
>NW_008357993.1:559757-580586 GCF_000622305.1 Nannospalax galili | reverse complement strand
AAAGAGATTCTCCAAAGTTATGGCAGAGTCTGTGTGCTTTCTTAGAAGACAGGTGGAGTTGTAGCAGGGTAATAGTCCACATGGCATGCCTGTCTCTGCATAGTTGAGAGTAAACACTCATAGGTTCATCATTCACTCAGAATAACCTTCCTGTTCTAACACATGCCCCCTAGGGAATGTTTATCTGGAATCTACTTAATGATAAGAATAGTGACAATTGGGTTGGAGAGATGGCTCAATGGCTAAGACCACTGACTGCTCTTGCAGAGACGCAGGGTCTCAGGGTAGATTCCCAGCACCCACATGGTGGCTATTAAGCATCCTTAACTCCAGTTCCAGGGAAATATGAAGCCGTCTTCTGATCTCTGCAGCATTGCAGAACATGGGTACACTCATGTACATGCAGGCAATACACTCATACACATAATTTTTTTTAATTAAAAAAATTGTGACAACAATGACTCAATCTGCACAGTACTTTAGAGTCAGCAAACCCTGCCCATATCTATAAACCAATAAATGAACTGTTCCCCTTAGTTTTCTAGGGCTCTCACTTTATTTCTTCATCTTCTTTCCATGCTAGAAAGGTTCTGACCCAACCTCCATATCGTGGCGTTACTACACTGACTTAGCCTTGGAAAGGCAAAGGGAAGATAGTAAACTTTAAAAAAAAAATCTCCTTTAAAAAATTTTTGAGAATGTCATATAACACATTTTGATTGTATTTAGATCTCTGCCCCTTTCTGCACCTCCCCTTACTATAAATATGTAAAGGCCAATAGAGTCTGATTTATGTCCCCAAATGTCCTTTACTGTGGGTTCATCCTCTGGAGACTGGGGTTAACTTACCAAGAGTCACACCCTTGAAAGAGCCTAACTTACCCCTGCTCAGCAACCATTGGTTGTCAATACTTCTGGTAGGGTTGGAGTTTCTTCCCCACTTCCCCAGGTCTATGCTGGGATTTTTGTCTGGTTTGAGGTTGCATGGGACTTGCGCATGCTGTCATCATTGCTGTGAGTTCATATGAGGAACTGAACAGCTGTCTGGAAAATTCTGTTTCCTTGTGGTCATCCACCACCTCTGGCTCTTAGGGTCTTTCTGCTCCCTCTCCCACAATGATCCCTGAACTTTGGGAGGCAGAAATTTGATACAGGTGTCCTATTCAGGGATAAGCACTCTGTAGCCTCTCATTCTCTGTACAGCTGTGGTTCTGTGTTAATCACCCCATTTGCTGCATAAGGAAATTTCTTTGTTGAGAGTTGAGAGATGCATTAATCTATGGGTATAACAAAATCATTAGGAGTTAATTTAACACTATATCTGTTAAGCAGAAAAACAGCATTATGCCCTCCCCTATGACCTGTGACTTGTCTACTACTATCAGGTTTCTAGGCGTGATATTAGTGTCAGGTATGGGCTGCATCCTATGAAGTGAAACTTAAATCCAACTAGAAAGTGGTTGGTTACTCCCATAATAGTCATGCCACTATTGCACCAGAGGGCATATCTTGCCAGAGTAGTTGTTGTTGCAGTTCACAGGATTCTCAGCTGAATAATGATTCTTTTCTCTTCAAGTAGCATGCATAGCACCTTCCAGCACTATGAAAGATAGATGGAAGAAATGAGCTTTGAAGTCACCACCAGCTTGATTTCTCCTTGTTTGCTTTACAGCTCATATATGTGGTATCTTCAGCAATAGTGTCTTAACATGAAGTGATGGTGGGTAGCCAAGAACAGGAGCAATGACCAGTATTGTCTGGGGATCTTAACCTTCCAAAGAGGGGATCCATTTCTTGCATTGGGCTTTTACTCTGCCAGCCTATAGTGTTTAGTAGGAACAGTGTCCCCATTATAAGGTAACTCTTTGATCTTCAGTGTCACTGCTCAGCTTGGCTTCCAAAGACTTAAAAGTAGTTTTTCATTTGGCACAAAAATGGATTGGGCAAAGTAGAGCAAATGTTAGGATAGCAACTGTTATATTCTCTCTAGAGAACCTGAAGATCATTCATCATGCTTAGAGCTACTGTTTGCAATGTCATCGATGAGTGGTCTATGGTTTAGGGTAACACTGAGTCCATATACAGAGATCACACAGAGACAGTCTAAGGCACTATGCTACCTGATAGATGGGGAAGCAGAAGGAAGCTGCCAAAGGCTTAAAGGAAGGAAGTGTTGATTGCAAATCACACAACCCAAAGCTGAGCTCTGTCATTGCCTTAATCTTGCTCTTTTTCTTTCTAAAATACAGCCTAACCATCACACTCTTATTTAAGAGCTATATTCTTTCTATAGACTGCAGTGAGCCATGTGAAGCAATTTCTAGAGCCATACTGTCTAAGAGAAATAACTTTTCTCTGAGAGTAAAGTAAAATATCTAATCCACTCCAAGCCACTTTCCTGGCCTGCAGTACTGTCTTGTAATCACTTTTTTGGCTGCCAGTACTATCTTACAATTTTTCTCAACTGCCCCATGTGGTTTTGTATCTGTCATCTGATGCACTGTGTCCTAACAACTCCTCTCATGCAGCTGAATCAAGAGAGATTTATAGTCTTATGTCTTTGACAAAGATACAATAATGGGTATGGATTTGCCTTTATGATTAAAACAATTTTTAAAAAGGCAAGTTTTATGTTAAAAGTAGCTCTCAAGTCATTGAACATAAGGCAAAGAACAGTGGCCCCTGAACACAAATAAAGGTTTCTATGATTAGCCAGCTTACTGCCTAAGGAAAAGTCACCAAAGATGACCTGGCTATGGCTGCTGCTGAGTGCCAAGTCAATGCTGGGCCTCAAATATGGCACCATTCCCTGGTAACTAGTCAGTAACCTGGTAGCAGGTTGACTACATTGGACTACTTACACTTTGAAAAAAGTAGTGCTGTCCTTATTGGATAGGTGCTTTCTCTGGGTATGGATTTGCGTTTCCTGCACATAATACTCTGCCAACATTACCATCCATGGACTTACAGAGTGTCTTTCCCACTGTCATAGCATTATGTACACAACAGCTTCTAACTGAAGAACTCATTTCATATCCAGAGAAGAGTGATGGTGGGCTCATGTTCATGGAATTCATTACTCTTGCTGTGTTGCCCACTGTCTTGAAGCAGCTGGCTTGATAGAATGGTGGAATGCCTTTTAAAGACACAGTTTCAGTGTCGAAAGTTGGCAGTAGCCTGTAGGGATGGGGCAGATGATAGATACTCTGAAACAGTACCCAATATATGGTATTGTTTCTCCTATATCCAGGATTTATAGGGGTAGAAGTGGGAATGGTACTACTTGCCATCACTCCTAGTAACCCACTAGCACATTTTTTTGCCTCCTAGTTCTCTGAACTTATACTCTGCCAGCCTAGAAGTTTTGAATCCAGAAGGGAGAGTACTTCTGTAGGGAGACACAACACATTCCATTGAACTAAGACTAAGTTCAAGTCACACTCTACTTAATTTACATTCTATTGAACTATAACATCCCCTTGACCATTATAAGTTACTGATGCTCTGGAGTCAACAAGCTAAGAAAGGAGTTAATGTATTAACGGGGGTGATTTATCCAGACTACCAGGAGGAAACTGAACTGATTTTGCACAATGGAGGCAAGGAAGTGCATGTCTGGAAAGTAGGAAGAGTCTCCAAGAACACCTCTTGGTATTGCCCTGTCCTGTGATTACAGTTAATGGAAACTACAACAACTTGATACAGTTAGTATCACAAATGGCCCAGACTCTTCAAGGATGAAGGTTCCTCCTGAGCCACTTCTCCAGGCAAAGATCCAAGACTTCCTAAGGTGCTTGCTGAGGGTGGAGGGAATGAAAAGTGGATAGTAGAATACTCTGAGGACCCCGTGACCAGTTGCAGACATAAGCACTGTAATTGCCTTGAGTATGCCTGTCCTGTATTGTTAAGAATATGTTTGTAGGTATACAAAAATCAGCAGGGATTTCCTTCCTCTATTTATTTACCATAAAATATAACATTGATCAGTAGGTAAATGTGAATATATTTTATTATATTTAAGTTAGAGGATAATAAAAAACTAAACATTTATCAAGAAATGTTCCCATCTCTTTGGGGGGAAAGTAGTACATTTTCAGTTATACATGGAATTTTCAGTTTTACCACATTAGGTGAATTATAGCCTTTTTATCATCTTCACTTGGACAATTAGCTTCACACAAGGAGATGTGATTGGGTGTCAAGTTGAAAAGGGATGAACTTACTATGGTCAATCTTGAATGGAAATTTGGATTGGATCTGGAATCAACTAAGAGAAATGACTTTGGGCCAATCTTTGATAGTGTGTCTAAGAAATAGTAATTGAGTGGGGAAGGCTCTTTACTCAGACCTCCCCACAGTGGGAAGTCCTTTCTGGTGGTGGCCTAAATATAAAGATGTTCAAGGAAAAATCATGTTGCTTTTGCCTGTGTGCCTTTTACTCATTGCTAGAAAGTACATCCACTCTGTTGCTGCCACTGCTGATGCTACCCTTCACTGACAGTGTAACTCAGCTTCATTGGCTTTCCAACATGGCCATTAGCTCTCAGGATTTCCGCACCAGATTTGGATTGCTTAAGCTTCCAGCCTGTGGACTGAACAGCCATTGGGTTCTCAGCCTTTCCAGAGTGCAGATAGTTATTCCCAAGCTATTCATCCCATATCATGTAAGCTACCCTAAAATATTCCCTTTGTAATATACATTCATCCTATCAGCTCTGTTCCTCTAAAGAATCTTGACTAATACAGGGCTCCAACTCTAGTACCTAGAGGGAGAACTGAGGTAAAGCCCAGAGCTAAAGAGATAGAGCTGGGTATTTTGAGGAAGTCTATGGAACTAGAATTAAGTACTAGAGAGGAAACATATGGCCAAAGAGAGAAACTCAAGAGCTTCTGAGTTCCCTTAAATATCCAACTGATTACTTATTTGAGGGTTCATATAAGAAATATCACCAGAGGTCAAGGAAAGACACTTGGAAGTATTAGAGTGAACAGTACCTGGAACTTACAAAGGGCTGGGAATGGTGCTGATGCCCAAGCAAAATGAAAACCTTAATTCATGGGGGATCAGGGAGGGAAACAATAAGAATCTCATCTCAGTAGAGGGGTGTAATTAGCCCTATACTAAATACTGTTCTGCTTTTACCTAAAATGTTTAAAAATGAAACTCTAAGAGGATTGAACCCCTTTCAAGTAATGTAACTACACTTCAAACTAAAGCTCATAATGAAAAATTTTAGGAAGACAAACGTGTCCTCCAACTACAGTGAACTGACATTTCTCAGTGCCAGAAAACAAGTCGGTTTAAATGGTAAAAACTGCCAGAATAAATCTTCTGTCAATCTCTAACAAAAGAAATATAATAAAGACATTTGGAAGACCATAAAAGAAGGAATATCACGTACATCTGCCTAATAACAAGAACTGTGATTTTTTAAAAAAAGTTGCTAGAATTACAACCTTGAACAAAGGCCATTACAACCTTATACAGAAAATACTTCTGCCAGAGCATCTGTCCAATAGCCGCCTGTTCAACCTTGGGCTCATGCCATGCTTGTTATTGATCCTTGAACAATCTTGTTATTAATCATGTGGCCAAGGATTACTGTTTCAACATAGCTTATGCAATCCTCACTTTGCCCTAAGAGTTTCCTTTTGCCCCTATTCCTATTGAATATGCTGACGATTTCCATACCCTGAATATTCCACCCTGAAGTACCCCTGCTTATTCCAGAATAATACTATTATTTGAAGAGTCTATGTTTGCAGTTTAGTTGGATTGATTAGTCCAGAAATAACATAGCTGATGAATTAGTAGTCAAGGACATAGAAATGTTTCTAGAACACTATGTGCTCAACAAACTGGAAGCTGATATAAAAACAAAAATTCTGAAAACTATAATGTCTAAGGTAAAAAATATGCTAGATAAGGTTCTTTGAAGAAGAAAAGATTAAAGAACTTGAAGATATAACAATAAAAACTAAAATGAAACAGAGAAAAAGACTGAAAAGAAGTAAGCAGACCACCAATAAAATGGAGGAATTGAAGAAGCAAAATAGATAGATAATGATAAATGATAGATGCTAGCTAGATAGATAAAATAAAGTAACTGAAATCACTGAAGGAAGAGATGAGGAAGGGGAAGGAAAGTATCTGAATTAATAATGGCTGAAAATTTCCAAATTCAATGAAGTCTGTAATTCACAGTTCTAAGAAGCTGAATAAAACACAACCATGGAAGCCCGTGAAATGGCTCAGCAAGCAAAGACACTTCTGCCATGCCTGACCTGAGTTTAATCACTGGAACCCACATGACAGAAGAGAGAAACAACTCCCTCATCTTGTCCTCTGACCTCCACGTACACATCGTTGCATGCAAACAACCCTCCCCAACAATAAATAAGTGTAAAAAAGTTTAAGCCAACCTTAAGAAAAAAAGAGAAAAGAATGTGTAGAAAATCAGAAGAAAAATTTCTCAAAACTAGAAATAAAAGATAAATTCTGTTTATTAAAAAAAATCACATGAAGGAACACTGAGAAGATGGCTGCAGATTTCTGCTGGGATGTGACACAGGTTAGGAGAGAGTGAAGCAGCATAGCTAACACACTGAAAGAAAAAAAGTCAATCTGCAGTCTTTAATCTTGCTAAATATCTTTCAACTCAAAGTTAAAATAAAAGCTTTTTATCTTCTTGTGTAGATCTATGATTTTATTTTGTGTATTTTGTTATTTTTTAATGTATGAATGTAATGAATTTCTGTGCATTTAATGCACAACATCTTAATCATCTTTTTACCCACTCCCCATCCATACCCTCCTAGCTGCCCCTGGATTTCATGAATTCTGACATATATGTTAAGGCCTATCAGGTCATGTTAGTGTACTCAGATGTCCCTCCATGCTACTTCATGCACTGGGGTCTAGTCAGCCTATCTAGAGTCTATTCCTTAAAGAAGATCAACTGTCCCCACCCAGCAGTAATCAGCTATAGTTCTTCAGCTAAGGTTGAGGCCTGCTGCCCATTTCCACAGTTCTATCCTGGGTTTTTGTCTGATTGAGTTTACATGGGTCTTGTGCATGCTGATACCAGTGCTGTAATATGAGCAAAGTCCAAGGAGCTTGTAAAGACTCTGTCTCTTTTATGGTCATACAACTCCTCCTCAGGGTCTTACAGTATTCCCCCCAACCCCTTCTGCAATGGTCCCTGAGCTCTGAGTGAATGAAGTTTAATATAGGAATCCTGTCCAAGGACCCACACTCTGCAGACTCTTATTCTCTGCACTTTGGACTTTTGTGTTCATCACTCTCTGTTGCATGAAGATGCCTCACTGATAAGAGTTGAGAGATGCATTAGTAGTCACTCTCCTCCTTGTTCCACTATGTTCCCTGAGTCTCAGGTGTAGAGGTTCCATTGTAGACGTGTCACTTAGAGTTGGGCATCTTACAGACACTTGTCTGTGTGTGACCAGTTGTGGAACTCTATGATAGTCTCAATTTGTTTCAAAAGAAGCTTCTTTGATGAGTAGTGAGAGGCATACTTGTCTGTAAATATGAGGATCCATATGTAGAACACAGTAAAAAATGACATTTGTCTAGGGATGTGACAGCCTTAGAGTTATCTCTAAGATCTATGACCTGTCTAGCTATGTGCATTTGGCTGTGTTTACAGTGTCACACATGAGTTGAGTAAGGTTTTAAGTCCAATTAGGTAGCTGTTGATAAAAACTCCCAAGATAAAAGTGCCATTACTGCACTAATATAGTTTGCTATGCTGGTCATTGTAATAAGGCTTTAAAACTGGGGTTGGATCATTGATTCATTTTCTCCCTTAGCAGCTTGCATAATATCCTCCAAAACTATGAGAGCTAGTCTTCAGGCAGGAATTATGTATTATTATTTATTTAATTAATTTATTTTCTGAGCAGGGTCTCATATTGACCAGTCTGACCTCAAACTGGCTATGTAGCTGTGGATAACCTTGAACTGCCATAAATTAGTCCGCCCTACAAAAAATTTAAAATAATCTTCATGCAGAAGTGCAATTATACAGGCAGGATTATAACTCTTTTTAACTGTTTATTGAATTTTTTGTGAATTTCATTCTCTTGATCATACTTAGGCCCCCTTCCCCTATTTGCACTCCTCATAGTACCCCTCTGATTTCATGCTTTCTGTCATATATATTAAGTTCTACTGAGCCAAGATTTTCTCCTCAAATATCCCTCCATGCGAGTTCATCCACTGGAGCCCAGTCAACCTATCTAGTGCCACTCCCTTAAAGATAACCACCTCTTCACCTCCCAGAAGTCATAGGTTGCCAACAGTTCCTTAGCTAAGGTTAGGACTTATCCATTTCCCCATTCTGGCTGGGTATTTGTCTGATTTTAGCTTGTATGGGTCCTATGCATGCTGTCGTCACTGCTGTAAGTTTGTATGAGCAACTTCCAAGCTACCTGGAAAAGTCTGTTTCCTTGTGGCCATTCACTACCCCTGGCTCTTACAGTTCTTCCACCCTCCTCTTCCACAATGATCCCTGTGTTCTAAATCTTAATCTTGTCAGACATAGTATTACCTATAACCCTAGTACATACCTATAACATTTGCAAAGTGGAGGCAGGAAGATCAGGAGTTTAAGCTCATCCACAACTACATAGCAAGCTTGAGGCCAGACTGGGCTACATGAGACCCTATTTCAAAGTAAGTAAGTAAGTAAGTAAGTAAGTAAGTAAGTAAGTAAATACACAAATAAACAAAATAAAATCGTAGATCTACACAAGAAAATAGAAAATACCAAAACTATTTTCTAGAAATACACTTTTTTGTGTGTATGAGTGTATTGCTTGCATGTATGTAAGTGCATCCATGTTATTCAATGCCCCTGGAAGTCAGAAGAGGGTGTCATATTCTCTTGGAACTGGAGTCATGGACAGTTGTTAGCCACTGTGTGGGTGCTGGGGCTCAAACCAGGGTCTTCTGCAAGAGCAGCCAGTGCTCTTAACTGCTGAGCCATCTCTCCAGCCCCCAGAAATACATGTTTAAAAAGTAATTTACATTAAACCATCAAACAGTAAAACAGAGATCAGCTAAATCTAGAATGTGAAACATTTTTAGTTCTTTTAACTTACAGTCTTTAAGAAGCCCAAACCAAAACAAAATTTTAAAAAAGACTACTATGCATGTTGATTTTGATTAAGGTATGCTGATTCAGATTTAAAAAGTTAAGGACAAATATCTCTTCATCCACTAAAATTAATAATACTGAAAATGAGACGTTGAAGAGCATATAGTTCAACTACACTTTGCTGTATTCCTGGTGAAATTGTAACATGGTAACTATTTTGGAAAACACACAAACACACACACACACACACACACACACACACACACTTGATTGAGACAGGGTCTTCCTGTAGCCCCAGCTAGCCTGGAACTGACTATGTAGACCAGATTGGCCTCAATCACACAGACATTCACCTGCGTCTTCCTTCATCCATATTAGGAAAACTACTTCAGATCTGAAAGAGTTTAGATCGCAATGATTGACTCTAAACAGGGAGCTGTTTTCTTAGACAGGCTGCTTTACACAAGGAGAAATGTGTCTTGGACAGTATTTTCATTTTGTTGTTTTGTTTTGAGACAGGGTCTCCCTGTATCCCCAGCTGTCCTGGACTCACTATGTGGACCAGGCTGGCCTTGAACTCACAGAGATCCACCTGCCTCTGCCTCCCGAGTGCTGGGATTAAAGGCATGTGCCACCATACCCAAAAGTTTATATTTTTAATTAGCTTACAAACTAATGGATTTCTATAAGGCTTGTTTACGTATCTTTAGTTTTGATCAATCTACTCTCCACCTTTTCCTCTTCCCATTCCCCCTCTCCCAACTTAAACCTTTTCTTTTTAACTTTATTATTTTTGTTTTATGTGTATGAGTGTACTGCTTGCCGGTATGTAAGTGTACCCGTGGTTCAATGCCAGTGGAGGTCAGAAGAGGGCATTGGATTCCCCTAGAACTGGAGTTTTGGACGGTTGGTAGTTGCCATGTGGTGCTGGAAATCAAACCTGGATCATCTGCAAGAGCAGCCAGCACTCTTAAAGGCTGAGCAATCTCTTCGGCCCTGCCAACTTAAACCTTTAACCTTAAGAACACCCCCCCTCCTTTAATGACACCCATTGTCGGGTGTCCCCTTGTTCTAGGTTGCTCTCTGTTGCTGTGATAAACTACTCTGACCAAAAGCAACTTGGGGAGGGATGGTTTTTTTATTTTTTATTTTTTTGACTTACACTTCCATGTCATAGACCATAATCAAGGGAAGTCAGGCAGAAAGTCAGGCAGGAACCTGGAAGCAGGAACTGAAGCAGAGACCATAGAGGAAAGCTGCTTCCTGACTTGCTCCCCTTTGCTTGCTCAGTCAGTCTTCTTATACATCCAAGGCCCACCTGCCCAGGGATGATATCACCTGCAGTGGACTGGGCCCTCCCACATAAAATTAACAATTAAGAAAATGCCTCACAGACATGGCCACAGGCCAGACTGAGAGAGGAAATTCCTCAATTGAGATTTCTTCCTCTTAGGTGACTCTAGTTTGTGTCAAGTTGAAAAAAAAACAAAAACAAACAAACAAACAAACAAAAAAAACAAAACTTAACCATCACACCCCTCTATTGAATTTTCTTTGTTGGGTTGGAAGATGATCATTTCCACATAGTTTTTTTCAAGCATCCTTCATTTTGGTTACCCCTTCCTCAACACTCCATTTCCCCATTCTCACCCCCCTCTGTGCTTGAACCTTCCCACATGCAGTATACGCCTCTCTAGTTTTACTGTCCTGTATTTTACTATTCCCCCTCCCTTAAGATGTCCACCCCCCAGGGACCCATTTTTAGTTTCCTGGCTTCTACATGTACTCCAGATTAAACACATACAACAAGAGAGTCTAAACTAAATTCCATATATGAGAGAAAAATTCCACATTTGCTTGGTCCATTCATCAGCTGATGTACATTTTGGTTGAGTCCATTTCTTGGCTATTGTGAGTTGAGCAGCAATGAACATGGATGTACAATTATCTCTGTAATCAAATATTTAGGTATATGTCTTCAAAAATATGGCCAGGAGTGATGTGCCTGGGTCATATGGCAATTCTAGTTCTAGTTTTTCTGGAAACATCCAGACTTACTCCCAAAGTGGTTGCTCTATTTACAGTCCCACCAATGGTGTATAATGTTCCCCTTTCCTCACACCCATGTCAGCGTTTGTTGTCATTTGTATTTCTGATCTTGACCATTCTGACTAGAATGAGATGAAGTCTTAAAGTAGTTTTAATCTGCATTTCTCTTATAGCCAAGGATGCTGAATACTTTTTAAAGTGTTTACTAGCCCTGCATGGATGGATAATGCTGCTCTCAGAAGACATGGATATTAAATGAAAGTCTCCATGCCAGGCATGGGATACCTCTCTATGAGGCCCCGAGAGGCACCCCAAAGAGCATAGGCTATTACCATTGCTCTTGGTTGCCCATTATATGGTTAAATCCTATTGTCAAAAACACCACTCACTTTGGATGCAGGACATAGAGCAATCAACTTCAAAGTGACCAGGAAGCACTCTCTCTGCTGAGTAACTTAACAGTGCCAGAAGGTGCTATGTAGTTTTCTGGGCATAGAAAAGATATCAGTGGTCTTACCCAGTGTGAACTCTGCATACTGTAGTACTGACATGTTGGAAAGATATGCCCACTGGTGCAATAGTGGCATGACAGTTTGGGTTTTGGGGGTAACCAACTGTTGAATATAAGGTCTGCTTCACAGGACAGATTTCATGTCTGCTACTGTAAACCTGGTCAAAAGCCCATGACAAGGGAGATCACAGGCTCAGGAGGTAGGGGGAGCACAAACCTACTGCTGTTGTTTTGCTAAATGGCCATGCTCTCCAAATATTTATGTTTAAACCCATAGATTTGTGGTACTCTAAGCTTTGGTCAGAGAAGCTCCATTAGCAGTGGATAGTGGTTAATGCAGAGACTTATAACTGGTCAAAGTACAACCAACCCTGAGTGCTCATCTGTGGAAGGGTCATCTACGTCAGTCTCTCTCATCCAAGGTTCAGAGAACATTGTGGAAGAGGGGTTGGAAAGAATATAAGATCCAGGGAATGGGGAGAGGTGTGGTGAGATGCTGACTTCTGGACATTACAGTGCTGTTACATCAACTCACAGCAGCTGTGGGTGCCTGGACAAAATCAAGAAAGTCAAAATTACTGCAAGCCTAAGAACCTGAGTTGGGATCTCCAGAACCTGTGTAAAGACTGGGAGCAGAGACAGGCAGATCCTTGGAATTTGCTGGCCAGTCACAGGCTATCCAATCAGTGAGCTACAGGTTCTCTGAGAGACCCCATCTCACAAAACAAGGTAGAGAGTGATAGAGGAAGACACCTAACATCAAACTGTTGTGTACACACACACACACACACACACACACACACAAAGTCCATCTTTCTGCATTCTTCTCTGGAGTCCAAACACCTTCCACAGTGAGAGCCCAAAGTCCCATCTCTGGTCTCTTAGGTCACAATCTAAAGGCAAAACATCATAAGCATCCTGCCCTTCTAAACATGAAACTTGTTTTCTATGTTTATTTGTCTGGAGACATGTCTGCTGATTGGATTTTAAATCTATGTTGCTGTAAATAATCAAATCTCCTGTAACTTCCTAGGCAGCCAAGAGTCAGGTGCTTGGCCCTGTGCTTCTGCCAAGACTCTTGGCTAGCTCTGGGGTTTTCCCAAAAGAGTTTGATATTTGATACTTATTCTTCAACCTGTGATGCCTTTCTGAAACCACAGGTAGTTGATTGTGCAGTGTTCCCTGTGTGGGCAAAGAATGTTCCATCGTTAGCCTAGATTTCACCCTTTTCTCAAGGGTGTCAGCCTGTGGAAAGAGGAGGGACAAATGGAAGGTTAGAAGTCAGTCTTTGTATTGATGTGCACCACTTGTCAAGCAAGACTACATTTACAAAGGGGATAATTATACAAGGTCTATTCCAGAGGTGAAATCTTTTTATTAAAGAGAATGTGCTAAGGGCAATGCCATTCACACTGTATTGGCTAAATCCCTGATCATGAAATATTCTCAGAATGTTGGCAATCACTTCTGGGTAACCTCACTTACACAATAGTTCCAAAAGCTGACAAACACATTGGTATGAAATGCTTAAGCAAGGCTAATAAGCTATGTGGGAGCTCATTGCTTTTCTCTGAAATATTTTACTGACTTTGAATACGAAGAACTTGATAATTGTTCTTGCTACAGAAACATGTGGCAACGTGGACCTTGCTACTTTGATCCATGCATGTGACACAACACCAGTGAGGGTACAGGTGGGAAGGATACCATATGACCATGTTGTCAAAATGTTCCACGTTTGTTTGTTACAAAGCTTTTAACTTGTAAACATGGAATTATGGAAGGATTGTCCAAATCTCATTCTCAAGTCAATGTCATCTCTGGTGGTCCACAATCACAAATCCTTAGGCTTACTGACAGCCTGTCCACAAGATGACTAGCTCTGAGCACAGGTGCACTGCTTGGAAATGTGGTAAAACAGTATGAGACCTGCATGGATGTACAGTGAGAAGTCCTAGCTTCCTTGAGAAGTGGAATGCACCTGCATTTATTGGCAATTCATGACAGACAATTCCTCACCATCAGTATCACAAAGATACTTTCAATACATTTCTCACCTTGTCACCTTTTCTTTCTTTAGCAGCTGTCATCACTCTCAGCATGTGTTCCAAGAATGACCTCAGATGCCTGTGTAAATGGAATTTATTTATGAAAAGGAAAGATGGCAAAACTCTGAAATGCAATGATGTTTCTTTTTCAAAATTAGCTACAAGCTGTATATATTTTTCAGAATGTTCTGGTGCTGGAGAAAACTGGGAGAATGAAGACAGAACACTCAGTCAATGTAGCATGCTCTGGATTTACAAATAACTGTTTCTTTGAAGAGACCCTTCAAAGACCAATCTTTTTCCCTGCAAGTCCCCAAAGCATGCTGTCCCAGATTAATTTATTGTTGATGGAGCTCAGGAAAATAAGTAGAAGCCTGTAACATTGCATTTGGAAGTAATCTTTAACAGATAGTGCCTGAATTTATAAGGAATTTGTTTCCAGTGAGGGAATTGGCATTGATTACAAATCTGGGAGAATGCAAGCTACAGACAGACACCTACGAAGATGTTCCTCTCATTTGCTGATTTGGGATGTGGTAGATGAAAGCCCCAGTCTTCTGCTTGAGCTTTCAAACAACAGTCTAGAATCATTGCGTATCAGAAGAAAGTCTTGGAGGCCATGTCTGGAAATGAATCAGAGTTGGCTGGAAGGCCAATCTTGCCTTCCAGACCCTTAAGTCTGTGCTAGTTGAAATGTGAAACAAGGTAGAACTTAAAAAACATGGCATGAGCTAAGGCTAGGCTGGCTGAGAATGAAGACTGATGACAGCTTCCATGTCCCTGCCAGGATACCTCACCTGATACTATTTACAAGGACTTTTAAGAAGTTTCCCTCTCAGAGTAGATTTAGGATTGGCACTCTCTGGCCCAGTTCTTACCCTGCAGCCTCACTGGGCTGGTTGCAAGTTACCTGGAGTTCTAGTCATGAAGATTAAAGAGGCAGGGAGTCTCCTGGAGGCAGAGCATGCAAAACACTTTTCTGGAATGGTGCTTTATAACATTCAAACTGTTTTTGCATCTGAGATGGAATGGCTAGCACTTTGGACATCATTGATCATACCCAAGTATAGCCTTAGTTTGACACTGAATAATGTCAAAATTCGTTGACCTTAAGATGAAACATGTCATGTCATTCAATGTCAAAATAACTCAGTGACGTAGCTAAGGCCATTGTTATCATCATCATTCTAAAGAAAATCAAACCTGTGAGAGAGGAACTGCCTTTCCTAGAATTGGAGCTGTTAGATTACTGCATTGCTACTGCAGCCCTGTTACTTTCATTACAAACCCAGGGGTTCTTCCACCACAACAAAGAACAAGAAATGGAAGAGAAGAAAGCTAAATGTAATTTGAGCTGAATTTCTAAGGAAATGGATGGAGTTCTACTTGTCTATTATCTAACAAGTGAGGTTCTAGACAAGGTAGCTGGAAGATTCAGATACAACATTTACAGGCATTTTGCTTCTTCATAAGTAAGAGCCTTTTGAAGCTGTAGTCCAGGAGACCTGTCAGATCTGATTAGTCTTCCCATACAACAGCAAGCTAAATTTTGTTATTTCTTCTACCTAGGAAGAAGGTTGAATTTTAGTAATTTATAAAAATAACAAAATAAGAATAAGTGACTGAAAATATTGAAAGCACTAGAAGTGAAATTTCTTTTCTCTTTTTGCTTTGAAGAAAATGGCAATTTCCTTGAGTTATTAGTTTATAATATATGCAAAAGAAATAAAAAGAACATATATGAATCTATTTGGCATGTATTCAAAATGATATTTGGAGAGGATGGAAATATTTCCAGAAAGATAGCTATTTCCATGCTTCCAAAAGCTGAACTTGAGGTGGATGGAGACAAGGAGAGATGCTAGTTTGAGGATGACATAATTCTAAATGCATGACTCACACCCGTTTTCACTAAGTGGTGGTTTGCAGTGAATATATAGCCAAAGAAAAGTTAACATTCCTGTTAGAATTATCACCTGGGAACAACTGTTAATCAGTTACTAATGCCTGTGCAAGTTGAAAAGAGATTAGAGTCCATGTAGGGTGAGATTTCTATTTGAATTTTCTTTTTTAAATTAAAATATCAATTTTCTTTGAGAATTTCATGCAAAGCACTGTATTTACATCATCCACCCTTTTCCCCTCTCCAACTCCTCTCATGTCCTCCTCCCACTCCCTCCCAAATTCATGACCTCTTTTTAAACTATTATTATTATATATACATGCATGTATATATACCTACTGAGTCCATTTAGTGGTGCTCATATGTATATGTGTTCAGGGCTGACCACTTTGGACTGGTAACTTATCAGGGGCTCCTCCCTGGAGAAAACTGGTTCTCCCTCTCAGCAGCCATTGATTGCCATGGTTTTTCATGTATGGGTAGGCCCTTGGGAAATGTCCCTCATATAGGTTGGCATGGTGACTGATGCTGTCTTGTTTATGCAGCTATGTTGTTGAGATTTCAGGTGTATATCAGCCCTGCCATATCTAGAGTATACGCTCTGGCAGCAGGATTTATGGTCCTCTGGCTCTTAGAAATCTTTCTACTCCCTCTTCTATGATATTCCCTGAGGCTTGGGTGTAGGAGTTGTACTATAAATCCACCAAACGGGGTTGGACTCACCACAATCATTTATTTTTTGCATTTTGACCAGTTGTGGATTTCTGTAGTAGCCTCCGTCTGTTGAAAAAAGGAGTTTCTTTGAGAGGAGTGAGAGCTATACTTACCTGTAGTCATGAGGTAAGTATTTATAAAATAGCTAAAAATCATATTGATTTAGGAAAATGGCAGTAGCAGGTTCTGCTCTAGGGTCTACAACTTCTCCTACTAAGAGATAATTGCTCAATCATGTTAGCTAGGATGTGGAAGCAGCCTAGATGTATATACAATGGAATTCTATTCAGCTGTAAATAAAAAATGAAATAATAAAATTTGTAGGAAAGTGAATGGAGCTGGAAAATGTTATACTGAGCAGAGTAACCCCGACCCAATAAAAAAAAGACAAAAGCCTCATGTTCTCTCGTATTTGTGGATAATAAGTCTAAATCATTAGATTTGTTTATATAACGTGCAGTAATTGTAGGTGCAGGAAAGTAAAAGAAATCATGCATGGATGGGGAGAGAAGGAGTTCTAGAGAGAATGAGAGTAGGGTACATGTGCTTTGAAGGGGAGAATGGGGAGCCATAACTGAGGAAGGGAAGGGGGGTAATACAGAGAAGGAGGAAATAAATATCACTAAGAATATTTGAAAGATCCATAAGAAAACATTATTTTATAAGCTTCTTTAGAAATACTATACACATACACAGTTTAAATAGAATTATACCACATGGGGTGACAATGTTCTTCTAAGAACCATAGACTATTTGACAAAAGTCTCAATATCTTTTCAACATCTCATCAGCTGTTGTTCAGGAGGTCCAAGAGACTCCCCAGATAATATAGGCTATTGCCATTGTCCTTGGTTGCCTCCCAGAACTTGAAGGCAATACCCTGTTACTAGAAACACCACATACTTCAGACACAACACTTGGAGGAATCCAGCTGAAACTGACTTGGAAGCCTCCTCTCTAAGGACTAGCTCTCATAATATTGGAAGGCACTATGCAAGCTGCCAAGGGAAAAAAAGAAAATAATAGCTTCACCAAGCTGTAAATCCTATGAACTACAACAATGACCACCAGCCCACCAAGATATCCCCAGTGGTGGAATAGTGGCACATATGTCTTGGGAGTAACCAATAACTGTCTAATTGGATATAAGGCCTGCTCAATAGGCGGGAATTCATGCCTGGCACTATAAACCTAGCCAACTACTGGAGCCTGGGGAAGTCATATGCCTTAGAGAAGTACCTATAATTTGAAATTTCTCAGAATGCTTTTCTTACTGTATTAATATCATCAGAGAGAAGCAGTGTGTGCAGTGGTTAGAAACAGAATACAAATACAGACTAGTCATGATGCATCACTTAGTAGCTAAATGGCTTTCAGCATTTTAGTTCATCTCTGGCTAGCCTCAGGTAACATACTTCTAAAACAGGGTTATAATAGAATCTCAGATGGTTGTAAAGGTTAAAGGAGCTAAGACACATACATAGTTTAGAGAAGTACCTATAGAACTACTGAGTAGCTCTTTCTGTCACCTAGGATTGTGGCTAACATATGTATATATTGATGTGGGATAATTTGTGCCTAGGTTAAGGTAAGGAACAAGTGACTTATTAGGCATGATGGTTATACACTGACTAAGTGGATAACTGTTAACTCGCTAGATTTAAATGGGCAAAGCTCAAGTGGAAAGGCCCTACTGTTCCTTAAACAAATTAAGTTAAACTCTCATATAATCAGTAGCTGCTTATACCTTAGTGCTGCATAATTTTCCCTAGGGAGATGTAAAGAAATGCCTATTTACCTTAGATAGGACACCAAAGTCAGAGCAAAGAAACAACTCCACCCAAATCTAGCCTGATGAACCAATGTGTTTATTAGAGTTACTTACAGGATCATGGGAAGTAGTTACTTACAGGCACATGTGTGAGTCAAAGACAGCTACACCACTGTAAAGCTCATCTGAACATAGGCGATGACTCATAAAAGCTGCATCTCTGGAGTCCCAACCCCACGAACATGATGTTCCACCAAAGAATTTTCTCTCTACCAGCAGAAGTTTACTATTTATACAACCTTGGGAAGGGATCTTGTGACTATCTTAACTTTCCGAACTTCCTGAGTTTATAAGTTGCATGAGCTTCTGAGCCTGGTAAGTTTCTGTGGCCTCTTGAGTCTTATGAGCCACTTTCTCCCTCCCTGAGAGGCTGTTTCCATTCGGAAGAAATAGCTGCACACACTTGATTTTCATTCTAATTCAGAATTCTTTGTCTTCCTTCTTCCTATAGTGGGGAAGAAAATTTTAATGAGCATAACTTGAAAATGGGATAAATAGTTCATTGGCTGGGATACAAATGTGATGTGTTTTAAAAATCCTTTGGAAGGTATTGGGGACTGGGTTAGCATTAACCCATCATGAAAGGAGAAGACACTGTTATTTACAGATGTAGTTCACTTTTGAAATGGGGTGCATATTTCAAGCTTTCCCCATCTTTGTTTAGTTCTTTGTAAATTTTTACTTTTAGTAGGTTATACTTGTCAATCATGTGACGCCATTGTATACTTGAAACGAAATAAGCACCAATGGGGACAACTGGACTCAAGGGAATTAATGTGTTTAGTCCTTTTAATATTACAAAGAAATCAAACATTTCCCATATAGGATTAGTTTAACTAGATACAGTGATGATGGAGTATTTATAATCCTGACCCTATGTAAGCAGAAAGTAGCAGATCACATCAGAATCAATGTGCTTCTTTATTGCCTTCTTTTCAAAGGGATGCACATCCTCTGCCTTTTGTCTCATGTCCTGGTGACTTCAGTATGCATTATTCAAACACCCATTAGTAAAAACAAACTTTGAGACGGTTTGTATCTCATTGGAAGGCAATGAAGAACTGTGATGCCATGCCCCTAATAAACATCGCTTTGAGGATTTTGTTTCCTGAATTAATTTCCCCTTTGAACGAGCATCCTTTTTAGACCTCAGCAGTTATGCACTCCAACCATAATTTATTTCTCTAGTTCAAGTTCAGGAACCAAACTTTACTTGCAAATGTGCTCTAATCTTGGCTGAGTACAGCATGTAAACAATTTCTTCTTGTGAGCATCAAGGAAAGCAACAGGAGGGTTCATGATTGGAATGAGGGCTGGGAAGCTATACACTCTGGATAGCAGTAGAAACTCTTCTGGGATAATGACCTTAATTCTGCACTTGACAGGAGAGACAGAAAAGAAAAGACAGAACATTCTAAACTCTACTTTTTTCCTTGAATTCAGACAATTACTTTAACTTTTGAAATCAGAGCCATCATGTTCACTTTTATCACTTTATTCCTAAAGCCATAGAAATTGCTTATACTAATCTATGGATGCCCAGATCAAGGGTGTTATGTAGAGAGTAGATGGCTGTATAAAATAAGATTAGTATTAGTCACATAGAACAGAAAAAACCCCTAAACGACAGTGGCTTAAATAAGATATGTCTCTTATTTCTTTGTCACCAAGAAAGGATTACAAAGGTAGGCAGTCCAGAACTGATAAGGTGACTGACTCCACAGAGCCCTCAGATACCAGGATCCTTCCAACTCTCCATAATCTCTGTTCCATAATCCTTTGTTTCAGTCCTTGTCCTTAAAGGACCCAAGAAGCCTCCAAATCACATTTAAAGAAGAGGCAGCAAAAAGAGAAGGCCTTCTTTTAAGGAATTTCACCTTGAAAATTCTGGGGTTTTTGACAATTACATTTTGTTCTCTTTGAGTTAATAACAGAGCCAAAACTGGCTGCAGGGAAAGCTTTAAAACACAACTCTAGCTAGGTAATCAGGGACTCAGATAAAGCTTTAGCTTCAGATAGTCAAGAAACAGAGGACAAATAACAGAGGTTGCTAGCAGTTTCTGTCTCAAATCCTGCAATGGATACAAGGGCCAGGGGTAAAAAGAAAGAAAGAAAGAAAAAAAAAACCCAAGAAACAACAACAACAACAACAACAAAAAAACAGTCTGTGAAAAAATGCCTTACTTTTGAGAAACTATATTTGTGCTATTTAGCATTTCTACTCATGATGCATGTATTATATTCAGATTAGTAGGCTCTATTATCAAATTGATTGGCAAAACCGAATTATAGAGAGAGAAGGGCATGAGAACTGAGTCAAGAACCTAGTGTTCTTAGCCCTCTCCAATCACTCATTGGCTGATGCTCTGAACGCTGTGTGGCGTGATATTGTAAGCATTTCGCACATACAGACACTTGCTGGTTTATCTAGAAGCAAAAGATAAGTATATAAACAAGGAGAAGATAATTCTAGGTATGGAGGGGGTACAATTACCTTATCACATCAAATACGTATCTCTAGAATGCCTGCTAAATTGATGAAAAAACTCTCTCCAGGTTGATGATCACTTCTTTGAAATTCTCGGTATCAGAAGTGTCACAGATTTCACACTTTCTTTGGACTTAAGAATAGTGGCATATATAGAATTGGCATA
>NW_008357993.1:539876-559601 GCF_000622305.1 Nannospalax galili | reverse complement strand
CACAAAATACATGTGATATATCTATCTATCATCTATCTATCTATCTATCTATCTATCTATCTATCTATCATCTATAACATACCCTTAAGTCAATTTTATATATTTAAAACATTTTAAAATTTATTTATCTTTATTTTCCATGTGTATGTATTATGCCTGCATGTATCTAAGTGTACCCGTGTTGTACAGTGCCTCTAGAGGACAGAAGAGGGTGCCAGTTCCCCTGGAATTGGAGTTACTGATGGTTATGAGCTGCCATATAGGTGCTGGGATTCGTACCCAGGTCTTCTGTAAGAGCAGTCAGTGCTCTTAAACACTGAGCTATCTCTCCAGTTCCTAATTTTATATAATATTTTAAATAATTTAAATGTGGAAATTTTCACATTGCATTGTTATGCCGGCACCTAAAAAATTTTAGGATTTTGTAACATTTTGTATTTCAGTCTTGGAGTTAGAACTACAACATACTCAGAAGAACCTGTCTGCGAACAGCAAAGGTGCAGGGTACTGTGATGAAATGGGCCAGGGTGTGCTGAGGGGGACAGGATACACAGAGACAGGGGTCACAAGCAAGGGCCTACGTGGCAAGAGTACCAAATGAGAGACCACGTGGTAGATTCCCACTGGCTGAGGGGGCTGCTGGTGCCTTCTCTCCTCAGAAAATTGAGTTTCAAACACCTCTCAGACTTTAGCATAAAAGATGTGCAATTAATTTACCTGTTGCTCCAGAAATAGGAAAGACTCAGTCACATTCTTCATTCCATTAAAGCCAAATAATGAAATTTTAAGTGGAAAAGAACAGAACAGACACCCACTTGCAGGTCACAGAAAGGCCACCTCTCTGGGGGTCTTTTGGTCTCTGCTTTAGCAGAGAATCCTCATCACAGGGAGCTGACCCATCTGGTGACCCTGGGAGACCTAAATATACTCAGGGTTCTCTGTGAAAAATGCAACTCAGTTGACTGCAGCTTTATTTAGTCTCACTCTAAGGATGGCTCAGTCTCTGGCACTGACCTGAGTCAACCCTTTGCAGCTGTGGCCTTAAGAAAATTCCCGGTCAGTCCTTTGGTGAGGACAGAAACGGATCATGAAAGAATCATAAAAGTCTCACTTCTCTGGTTTCCCAAAGTCCCCTCAGATGGCTGAGTAGATGCCAAATGTGGAGGATGAGCATGCAGAGTTTCTCCTCAGACCCTAGTTACCCAGAGGCCCAATCTTACAGCATTTCTCCTGGGGTATGAAGAAAACACTTGGAAAACAGAAGCCCATAGCAGTGCATGTGAAGTCAAAGGCTTCACCTTCATCTTCAGATCATAGGTCTCTTTGATTTTTCTGATTTCCTAGGCACTATCCCACTCATAGCTAGTCTGGTCACAATAAAAGCAGCTACCACACTTCTTACACCTCTTTCTTGTCACTGGCTAAAGGTAATACTTTCTGATTCTCATTTCCCCTTGAAGATTCCACAATGTGGTATCTGGAACATTGACAGGTAGGTGGGAGCCATCACTAAGCCTGAGCAGAGAGAGGCTAGGGGGTCTTCAGACGTGAAGATCTTCTGGATTCTTACTTGATAAAGTCATAGAAATCCATAAAAGGGAGAGAAGTAAAGCTTTTAGGTAGTTTTGAAACTTGGTGTTTGTTTGCCCTCAGACACTAAGGGACAATAGGGAAGGAAAGTGCACACTAATTTCTGTGTCCTTTCTTGCATGGTGGCGGCCACTGTCAGGAAGCTCTGGCAACTTCCACCTCATGGAGGAAGGCTCACTGTTCACCACAGTGCAGACATGGTGGTCCTCAATGCATCCTTCTTCCTCATTTCCTCTGCCAGGAGACCATCTTGGATAAGAGCAATATTCATGTGTCGAATGGATGAACATATATTGATGGTCACTTTATTCAGACACTAAAAGTAGGGACTTGGGACAAAATTATGACAGGACAGATAGGGACTAACTTATGACAGAGCTTATATTCGCACAGGGAAGCAAGTTTTGAACAACCAAATTCTAATTTAAGTGGGGATGTTTGATAGATTAGGTATATTAAAAGACATTTTTTGACATATAATTATTTCAATGTACAGAGGATTTATCAAGTTGTTTCCCCACCCCAACCTGTGTGCGTCACTGAAGCACCCAGTCTTACAGGCTATATATGATATGAGAACCACTGACTCAAGTAGCTAAGGAATGGCTTCTCTGCAGCTCGGAGGTTTGCCTCAATATCTGAATGAAAGGCAGTAACTGATTTGCAAAAGATGGAGTTCCAGGCACAGAAAATGAGGTAGGAGTGCAACAATGAAAATAACCATGACTTGGGAGTGTGGTGAGCAGCGAGCCTCCTGACACCAGGTTGACGCCCTGCACGGAAGCACAGGGAAATTAACGTGCACACTCCTTCCCTATTGTTCCTGATCTGACTTCTCTAGCCAATAAAATCCAAATGCAGGCAAAGGAATATCAAACAAAGCTTTAACCTTGCTGCAAAACTAATTTCTCATGTGAGCTGACTGTTAAACAAATGCTCAGAAATAGAAAAAACAAATTAATGTTTTCATCTCATTGACTACATCTGTAATTCAGTAGGTTTGGCCTTGACATGTGAACTCATTTACCTCTGAAACACTGTATAGATGTTTTAACCTTCAGTTTACTTCCATTCACAGCTTTTTACAGAAAACAGAAAATAATATGCTGATTTTGAGTAAAGAAACCAGATTTATCTGGATCAAAGAAATTGGCTTTATTGTGTGTATATAAACTTAGTGGAAATTAAAGCACTCTCTCTTGCTACAAAATTAGATATCACACTTTTATCATAATGAAACAAAGTCTGCAGACATTAAATCTATCTATAGGAACAAAAGAAAGATTGGAAAAGAATGTACCTATGCACAAAATTTGACTACTAGGCTACCTAAAAGTTCAACAATCTGTTATTCCTGAAAATGTAAACACTTGAGACTTAATTTGTGTTTCTTTCTCCAACTCCCATTTATCTAGACTACTTTGGAGGGGAGAGCTCTTTTGCTGAGCATAGACATGTAGCTAATTTCCAAGCCCAACATCCTTTTCTTCTTGGAACATAGTTGACTATGTTATGCGGTTGTTGTCATGTGTGTTCGGTGGAGCAGGAGTGATAAAAGCCATTTCTAGATCTGGTCTTTAGAACTTCCTAACAAACTGTGCTATTTTACCTGTCACCAACTTCATGAGGATGAGCAAAGTGTCCTCGGAAATGGTGAAGGTGGCGGCTCCATGAGATAGAGTGTGAGTTCCTGCATCAAGGCCCCAGAGAAACAGCCCACCAATCAGACATTCGTTGCTTTGAGCTCTGGCTTTGGGTTTATTGTTCATTTCTAGTGCATGACATTTTTTTTTCTGAGCTCTGTTGTAATTTTTAACTTTTGTATTACACATACAGGAGTTCCAAATGATCGTACTAGAAGGACACTACATGATAGCTAGTTTAATTGTTACTTTGCTGGAACCAGAATGATGTTTTATATATTATAAATAACGAGTATGCTGACAAATAGCAAGGCTGACCAGTTAGAACCCAGTTTTGGATCTTTTCGCACCTCTTGCCATCATCATCACCCACCACATTTCACTACATTTATTACGGTTCGACACTCTTGTTGGTTAATAGATGACTTGGTTCTTTTGCTCATAACTATTATGGATTGGTCCCATAATTATGGGAAAATATTCTTCATGTACCCTCCCCCAAAACCGGGAAAAGGGAAACCCGAACTTAGAGTATAATACATTTCAGTGATCTCTTCATCCTTCTCAAGTGAGATATAATCTCCAAAAATTTGTAACATTATTTGATAATGTTCAGAATAAGAGACACTTACAGGAAATAATGTGGGCTCCCTGGAAAGAATAGCTGCAGTATTGAAGGTGGAAAAGCAGGAGAGGAGTGGTTCTGAGGTACAGGTACAGTACAACATCATGACTATGAATCAGCCATCCTGAATTCACTCTCTGTAATTTCAGGAAAGTTATTCAATTTCTCTGAACCTAAGCTTTTTATTTGTAACTATAGAATGATATCAGCTATTTCATAAAGCTGTCATTTGGTTAAGTGAGATCACACATATAAATCACTTAAGACAGTGCATGAAACAAAGTAAGCCCTGAAAATATGCTATTGATTACTGTTTTGAATTACTTCATAGAGGAGAAGAAAAATGGCAAATGTGCTTGATTCTATGACCATCTAACCATCCCTTCCACTACCTCATCGACTCTAGACTCTTGAATCTACCTTCCCACTCTGGAATCAAGGACCAGGAAAACTCAGAAGGTCATGGTGGCTGCACTTGGCCAGCTCTCCTCTCTCCTACCCCTTCACGTCATTACTTTGCAACAATCACCATGGATTACCAGTTGCCAACATACTGTGTGAAAGACTAGAAACCCGCATGATTCAAGATTCTGTCTCTAGCCCCAGAGTCAGGATTCAAAATGAAAGCATGCCTCTGGCTCTGTGGATACTTTCCAGAAGCTCCTTTGAAAAGATACAGCTTTCACTTTGAAGAATATCTTTGGCTTAGATGCTACTCTAATGAAATTCAGTCATTGGTGTCTTAAGGTGCATAGTAGGTATTCAATAAATAGCAACGACTACTCTGATTTCCATTACTGTGCTATAATTTTAAAGTCTTTATCCTCACTTTCATAGGACTTCATACATTTTGACAGCAGTTTTGAATTTTGTCCAAATTCCATGAGGTTTTAAATTTTTAATACTAATGAGATTTATGAGTCACTCCTTGGCAGAGTTTGCAGCTTTTAGAATCCCCAGTGCTTGAAAAATGACCCATAACAAAATACAAAATTGAAAGGAAAAAAATGATCAATTTCAGAAGTTAGAGAAGTAGGGCAGAGGGTGTAAAGAGCTTCTGATTATTCAGGAGTAAAAGTGTATAAATGAGATGATGTAAGCTGCATTCCTATGTCTAAGGAAACGTTTTTTCAATATTCATCCTGCAGTTCTCCCTGGCCTCTATCCTTCCGTGAAACCGTTGGGTGGCATTGGCTTGCCAGAGAGGTGACTCTCCATGAATCTTTTCAACTTTCTCCTCTTGTGAGCATGTACATTACACTAGAGAACGTGCACAAGCAGAGCTGGAACCTGAGAGAGCTCTGGGTGGCAATGGATACCTGATCTTACTCTTCTTTTTATTTCTGTCTAGTCAACCACAAACACAATAGCTTTCCTTCATTCTTTATTTAAAGGCAAGAGGCCAAGGCAGAAAGAAATGAGAACTGGCCTTAAGAAGATGTTTTCCCATATTTCTCTTTTGTGGTCTCTGAGTTTTGAGTATGAACTCTACAGAAACATATGTGATAGTTTTACTTTAATCTTTGAAGGAAAGGCAGGTGCCACACTGGTTAGTACTGCAAGGGCCTTTTGACAAGTAGCAAGAGAAACTTGTATTTAGTAGCATTTCCTCTCATACACTTTGCTACTTGTGTTGATCAGAGCCCTCCACATCAGAAGTCCCAGGAATGAAGCCTTCATCCTGCTTAGCTAGGCTTGTTGAGGACCAACTTTTTAGGTACATTCTTGTCATTGCTACTGAAATGTAGACAGAGGATAACAGAAATAAAACCCACCAAGGCTTCTGACCATCTCTATATCTAGTGTTTTGGATAAGGGATGAGAAAGATATCAGGACTCTGCTTGGTTTTGCCAGCAGCCCTCCACACCAGTGGTCCTGAACACTGTTCCAAGCAAGATTGCCGATGCTTTTCCTTCTATTTGCATAAAAAGGCAATTTAGGTTAGCTTTATCAGAGATTGCAAAGTGCATGGATTCTAAAAGGACTTGGGCTCTCTTCTGTCGCGTCTACCCTTGGACAAGGAGTGGCTAATTGAGATTAATTTCTAGCTACATTATGTCCCTTGCACAATACCATGTTTTCACTCTAGAGTATTGACACTGGCAGAGGGGGCCAGACTTTTGGCAGCTTTTCTGGATAAACAATGCCAAGCTGGCTTGCTTCCTATATTTCTCTAGTCTTTTTTAGAAAACATCTAGAACACTTTCCAAGAAATTAGTTTAGGTCAGTCAGAGTTTATTCTGGGTAATTCTATGTTTACTGTTGCATAAGATTCTAAGACAGAATCCACTTCTCTTCTAGACCCAACCTAGTCAACGTAACACATGACGCTTTACACTCTGCAAGTAAAGGCAATTGGAGATTCTAGAAGGAAACACTATCTTTCTGATTAATTCAAATTGTCAGTGATATCACTATTAATTCTGAACATTTAAGCAAACACATGTTGACAATAAGAAACAAAGCTAACCAAATAATTTATAAAGCTAAAAATTGCCCTGCATCCATCACCTTCCATGATGGAAATTAATATGCTGAGAAGGAAAAGTACAGGCTCAGAACTAGGCCTAGATTTGAACCTGAGCTTTCACATGTACTAGTTAGTTATGTTATAGAATTAAGTGGGATGCAAAAGTTTCACTGATCAAGCACTTATGTCAAACTTTGGTAATACTACAGTCAATCTAATTGTCAATTCATCATATAATGAATTCATAGTTCAAAAATAATTTGATTACTATGAAATGTCATTAGATTTTTTTTAAGTTGACAAGTTTAACATTTTTACTTTATGTTACAAAAGCAATGTTTTCAGTGTTGACAGCTGCTTGATCCCTTGCATGGTAATTACACTAAATTTGTAATTCCAAATAGCCACTCATTTCCATTTACTGAGGTAAAAAACAATCTCTTTTTTTTTTTTTTAACAACTATGCTAGTCTCAAATATTACAAGTACTAATGATCCACCCAGATAGTAATTGTTTCTTTTATTCTAGTAGTGAGTCACTAAAGATTTACTAGAAGAATCTTGCTGAAGCAAAACCATGAACTAAAACTTGGTACACTGCTTAAGAAGTTGCTTCCTAAATATTTTTAGAATCCAATTTAAGATTATTATACATAAAATTAACAGCTTTTCACAATCATTTTGAGTTATTTTGGAACTTACTAACTGCTAGAATGTCAACATGTAAATAGATTTAATTTTATGCTTTGAATGATTTCCTGTATTTAAAGGGGTATATTAGTCATTAATAAATTTAAATATTCTGTCCTTATGGTTCATACTATCGTTGATAACAAATGAGAAATACCAAAATCTGTGAAAGCAACTAGCCTTCCACACTAAGGATGGACTCTAATGTAAAAGGAAGATTTTAGTAAAATTCTTGGGCTAATACTAGCTTAATAAGAGTAGGCAGTTTATTTAGCTTTGCAATCCTTACTCTTTTTTCTTCCTCCTCTTCTTCTTCCTCCTCCTCTTTCTCTTCTTTTTCTTTTCCTCTTCTTCTTTTGTCTTTCTGAGACAGGGTATCCCTATGGCCTTAGCAGGCCTGGAACTGACCATGTAGACAAGGCTGAACTCAATCTCACTTTCACAGAGATCTGCCTGCCTCTGTCTCCCAAGTGTTGGGATTAAAGGCATATGCCAGCACATTTGATTATAATCCTTACTTTCTTACCACATAATCATGCCACTTAATAGACTGTTGTGAATACAAGAGTTATATAATAAACAAACATATAAGTTCTGTATGAATGATGAGGACCTATGAATATGCAGGATATTCTTTGGAGACAAGAGAGATGGCTCAGTGGTTACAAGAACTGGTTGCTCTTTCAGAGGACATGGGTTTGGTTCCAAGCTCCCACATTGCAGCTAACAACTGTCATAACTTCAGTTCCAGGGGATCTCACACCTTCTTCTGACCTCCATGGGCACTGCACAATATGGTGCACTTACATACATGCAGGCAAACATATACATAAAGTAAAAATAAATTTAAAAAAATTTAAAGATATTCTTCATTGTGAATGTCAACCATTTCCTTATACAATTAATAGGGCATGCAATGTGTCCATGTAGTTTGTATTAGTGCCTGTTTTATTCCTTAAAATTTTCATTCTATCTTCAAGATATTTTTGTAACAATTAATGTTTTCCCATGCTTTCCCCAACACAACTACTTCAGACCCTGTCTATATAATTAACTCTATTAATGCCATTCCTATTTCCAGACCCTCCTAACCACTCTATACAAAATATCCAGTTTAGATGAATCATTAAATATATTTTATTATGTTGTCTTAGGTTTAAATATTGCTTCCCAGTGTTTACAGGATAGAGCAAATTGTCTTTAAAGCCCTTCACATTTGAGTTCTAGCTTGTGTTTATAATCTCTGCGCCCCTATTTCTTGTGATCCAAACAAATCAGATCTCTAATTTTTCCTCCATGTACTCTTTGCTTCTCTGAGTTAACATCTCTTTTTATACTGTGTCTTTATGTAAAACATCTCCCTTTTCCTCTCCTTACAGAAATTTTGTCTGTCATCAGATACCTATAGCACATACTAGGTTGTTATATAAGCATAAACATATCATGCATACATGCATGTATTTGTATAAATATGTTTTATTCAAATTATATAAGAACAGGCTTTTAAAAATTAAACCAATCAGTATATTTCCTATAAAAATATTAATGAAATTATCCACAGAACTAGAAAAAACAATCTTGACATTTATATAGAACCACAAAAAATTCCAGAGTAACCAAAATAATCTTAAGCAATACATCATCTAACAAAATACACTATAGAGGTGTATAAATCAAAACAACATGATATTGTTATAAATGCAGACACACAGACCAATGAAACAGAACAGAAAACCTAGAAGTCAACTGGCAATCTTCAACCAACTGATTTTAACAAACACACTGAGAGCATGCACTGGAGAAAAGATAGTCTTTTCATTAAGTAATGAAGGAAAATTGGATACCCACACTTGGGAAGATGGAACTAGACTCTTAACTCTCACTAGTTACAGAGACAACTTAAAATGGAGTAAAGACTGAAATGCAATCTGCAAAGCTATAGAACTACAAGAAGAAAATAGGGGCATGATTCAAGATGTTAGAATGGGCAAGGCATGTTTTGAAGAAGATATCAAAAGCACAGGCAACAAAACCATAAATAGAAAAATAGAATTGCATCAAAAACATTCTACAGCACAAGGGAAATTAATCAACTGTAAAGAAACAATCTGCAGATTGGGATAAGTATTTGCAAACTACAGGTGACTAGAGATTGAAATCTAAAACATATAAGAAACTCTAAAGACTCAATAGCTGTAATGCCCCCTTTTCACCTCTAATTTTATTAATTTGGGTCCTCTCTTTCTTTTGGTTACTTTGGCTAAAAGTTTGTCAATCTTGACAATCTTTCCAAAGAACCAACTCTTCATCTCATTGGTTCTTTATATTGCTTTTTTTTTCATTTCTATTTCATTCATTTCAGCCCTGACTTTGTTTACCTCTTCCCATCTACTTTTTTTTTTTTTTGGTCTTTTTCAGACAGGGTCTCCCTGTAGTCCCAGCTGGCCTGGAACTCACTATGTAGACCACGCTGGCCTCAAACTCACAGATATCTGCCTGCCTCTGCCTCCTGAGTGCTGGGATTGAAGGTGTGTGCCACCACACTCAGCTTCCCATCTACTTTTTAAGGGGTTGTTTGTTCTTGTGTTTCTAAGGCCTTCAGATGTATCACTAAATTATTTATATGAGTGTCTCTAACCTTCTGATATAAACATTTACTGCTATAAGTTTTCCTCTTAGGAGAGCATTCATTGTGCCCTATTGATTTTGGTATGCTCTGTTTTCATTTTCACTCAATTCCATTAACTTTTAAATTTTCTTTTTGATAATTTCCTTTATTATTTCTTATATGATGCAATTTTCATTTGGTAGTGTGGTGCTCATTTTACATAAACTTGTGTACTTTCTGTAGTTTCTGCTGCTGTTGATATACAGCTTTATTCCTTTGTGGTTGGATAGAATGAAAGATGTTATTTCAATTTTCCTGTATTTGTTGAGACTTGCTTTGTGTCCAACATGTGATCAGTTTTGGAGAACTCTTCATGGGCTGCTGAGAAGAACATGTAGTCTTTGGTGTTTGGGTGGAATGTTCTGTAGATGTCTTCTAGGTTCATTTACTTTATGATGTTATTTACCTTCTGAGTTTCTTTGTTTAATTTTTTCCTGATGACATGTTAATTGGTGAAAGTTGGGTATTTACATCATTCACTATCACCATGTTGTGTTTAATCTGTGGTTTTAGATATAACAGCATTTTTTAAATGAATTTGGGTGCCTCTGTGTTTGGTACATATATGTTTAGGATAATGCCAGGTTGGTAGATTTTTTTTTTTCCTTTGGTGAGTAAGATGTGTCCCTCACCTTTTCTGACTAGTTTTGATTTGAAGATTATTTTTTCATATACTAGAGCTAATACTGATCTCAAGACTTCATCTTTATTGCCTAGTTTTTATAGTGCTGGAAGGTCTATGCATGGTACCAGAAGAGAAAAAATAGTTATCAACCTTACCCAGCTGTGAACCTCCTATGCTATGTAACAACTGGCCTAGCAAGATAAGCCCACTGATGCAATAGCGGCATGAATATTATGGGTGTGCCCAACCACTTTGTGATTGTATTTAAGGTCTGTTCACATGATGGAGCCCATACCTGGCACTTTTACCAGTGCCAAGAACCTGTGACTAGATAAGCCACAGGCTACTACTCTTATCCTGCTAAATGGGCATAGTATTAGACTGACTATCAATGACTTACTATCATACCCATAGATTAATGCATCTCTCAACTCTCACCAGAGAAGTTTCTTTTTGCAATAGACGGTAATTAACACAGAGACCCACAACAAGTCAATGTGCAGACTGTGGAATGCTCAGCTCTAAATAGGACACCTATTTTACGTGGTCTTTGGAATCCTTGTGGTAGATAGAGCAGAATGATTTTTAAGAGTTAGAGGTGGTGGAAGTAGACAAGGAAACAGTTTAAGTGTCCATCAACTGATCCATTGATAAAGAAAATGTGGTGCAGAGCACAATGGAATACAATTCAGCCATAAAAAGAATGGATTTCTGTGACTTACAACAACATGGAAGAAACTGGAAATCAATATGTTAAGTCAAATAAGCCAGTACAGAAAGGTAAGTACTTCACAGTCTCACACATACATGGAAGCTTAACATAGTTATCTCATGGAAAGTGGAAGTCGAGTGGTGGTTTCCAGAGGATACGGAGAGTAGGAGGAAAGAGAAAAAGGAAAGGTTGATCAGTGGGAACTAAATTATAGACGATAGAAGGAAGAGGTACTCATATGCTTAAGAGAATTATAGCAATAATGTGTACTACACCTTAAAAAAGCTAGACAAGATTCTGAAAGTTCTGAAAGAAATGGATGAGTGCTTGAGGAGACAGATATATTTGACCTGGTTTAAGCTTTACAGAATGTCTTCATGGTATAAACCTTACATGGCACTTCACTAGTATGTACAGTTATAGTGACTTTAGATATGAGTTAAAAATAAACTTGAAGACAAAATTAAATCAATACACAGAACTATAAAGGAAAAAAAGCCGTTACTTGGATTTCTAATTTCATCATAACAACTGTGACTATGTTAGTAACTGTCCTTCCTTGCAATTTCTTATGTATGAATGAATATACATGTTTAATTCTTTTATTGTATGGATAGAATAAAATCATACCTATTTTATTGTATTTGGTTTCATATGGAAATTAAATTATGAGCCCAATGCCAGGTGTGGTATACTTCCGCTTGAGTTGTTGGTCAAGGGTGTCCCAGAGAACCTGCCCAACAATACAAGCTATTGCCATTGCTCTTGGTCGCCCACCAGAATTTGGTAGTAAGACCCTATTGCTGAAGACACCACACACTTTGGTCACAGACCATGGAGAAATCAAATTGGTACTGACTAGGAAGCTTGCTCCCTGATGGCTAGTTTTCATAGTACCAGAAGGTGCTAGGTAGGCTGCCAGCAAGAAAAAAACTATCCAGATGTGAACCCCATGAGCTACAGTAGTGACCAACATGGCAGGATATGCTCATGGGTGCAATAGTGGCACCAATGCTATGGGGGTAACCAACCACTTTCTGCTTGGCTTTAAGGCCTGCTCCATGAGAAGAAATATATACCTGGTACTGTAAATCTAGTCAAGAACTCATGGTTGGAGAGCTCATAGGCCCAAGGACTGAACTTAGTATTATTCTACTAAATGGACATAGCATCAAGCAGTCCTCTAAATTATTATCTCTCTATTCATAAATTAGTGCAGAAGTTTCCTTGCAGTGGACAGTGGTTAATGCAAAAACTCACGACTGATCAAAGCACAGAGAATAAGTGTCAGTGGATTGCTCATTCACAAATTGAGCATCACATCCCCAAAGACCAGAGACAGTCATGGAAGATGGGACAGAGAGATTGTAAAAGCCAGAGATTGAGGAGTACCTGAACAAAACAGTATCTTCTGTACATGATAGGTCAATACAATAATGACCTTATAGCAGCTGTGTTTGCCTGTACAAAACCTGCAGAAGATCACGCCAGGTAGATTCCAGGATGGAGTGGGGAGGGCCTCAGAGGTCCCCACCTCTAGCTAGGTTGACCACACTCCATTGGATGGCCCCATATTCATGAGCATATGGACAGCACAAATTGGACTGGGGCGGGGGAGAACACCCAAAGTTGGGAAGGGTAGGGAGGCTGGGTGGATCTTAGAGGAGTTAACGAGAGGAATGGGGGTGAATATGATCAAAATACATTGTATGAAACCCTCAAAGAAATAATAAAATGGATTTTGTATTTCTTATTTCATTGTTCCCTCCTCATCATGTCCAATCACCCTGCCCTCTAACAAAATCATCACAGGTAACCAATGTTCAAAAGTTATTGCATGTTTTATTGTATCTTTCTTACTTACATGCAGTCATATGTGTTGAATGTCCTCATTGGTTAATGATTCCTGTCAGTTGTGAAACTCATAAATATGAAATTATTCTAGATGATTTAATATAGAATTAAGCCATTAATTTTATAAAACCTCTTTGTTCATGGGGCCACAAATAAATATATAAACAGATAAATGTATACTTGTGCTTATAATTGACATTTATGCTATCTTTATTTTTATTTTCTCTCTCCCTCCCTCTCTCTGGGTATTCTCTTCCTTAATCCATTCTTTTAATATTTTTTTCTTTTTTAAAGGTTTATTTATTTTTATACGTAAGAGCATTTTGCCTACCTGTATGTATGTGTGCATATACATGGATGCTTGGTGTGTGCAGAGGTCAGAAGAAGATGTCATATTCCCTGGAACTAGAGTTACAGGCTATTATGAGCTACCATGTGGGTGCTGAGAAACAAACCCAGGTCCTCTGCAAGAGCAGTAATTGGGCTTAACTGCTTAGCCATCTCTCCAGCCCCAAACCCATTCTTTTTAAGTGCTTACATAGTATTACACATACAAATGCCACACTTTAATTTTGATATTTATATATAGATATATAGTTGTGTGTGCTATATACATGTGTATCCATGTACTCATTCATGGTTGTACATGTGGAGGCTAGAGGTCAGTGTTGCTATCTTCCATCACTCTCTGCTTTACTTTTTGAGACAGTCTCTCAGGGAACCTGGAGCTCATCAGTTGACCAGACTGTCTTGCCAGTGAGTCCACGGGATCATCCTGTCTCTGCCTCCTCGGGCTGGGCTTACAGGCATGTGTGGTACATGTTGCTTTATATGTGGGTGCTGTGGATTCAAACCCAGGTCCTCATGTTTGCTCAGCAAGCAATTTTCCCTCTTATCTCCTTACCCCTCTAATATGATTTTTTTTTGTACTAAAACATTACAGCAGGAATGTGCTTGTTTGGGTTTTAAATTGTTGCTTTGGATTTAATGTAAAAGGGAATATAAATATTTTTAAATATTTAAAATATTTATTTACATGTGGGGGGACATATTCATGCCATGGCATATATATGCCATGGTGCATATGTGGTGGTCAGAGGAAAACTTTCAGGAATGGCTTCTTCCCTTCCACCTTGTAGAGACAGGGTTTCCTTTGTTTCTGCCAGGCCACACACTCCAAGCTAGCTGATCCTGTGAGCTCTGGGGGAATTCTTCTGTCTCTGTCTTCTATCTTTCCATAGGAGCACTGGATTACATGTGCATACCACCATATCAGGCGTTATGGGTTCCAGGTATGGAACTGGGGGCCACATCTGGCCATTTACATGGGTCTCAGGGATCAAACTCATGTCATCAGACTTTGGACACTAGTGTTTTTATCTGCCGAGCCATCTCCCCTGTGTTATAATTTCTATTTTTAAATGACATTAACAGATTGCTTTCTAAACTACTATAGCACTCACTTTCATTAACAATGCATGCATGGCAGTCTCCTCATCTTTATAAATTAATCTTAGAGTCACATGAGAGTTAATGTAATTTCTTATTGCGACTTTAATTTGCATGTCTATAACCACTGAAGATGAGAACTTCCTAATGTATAAAATGGTCACCTGGATCTGTTCTTGGGGGTTTTTCTCATTCTAATCTTCATAGTCATATTGTTTTCTTTTTCTAAGAAATTTTTAAAGGCAGTTTGTACATTACTGTGGGTGCACAGCCCTCCAAAATGGATCCCAGTGACCCAGCATCCTGGTAGTCCTCTCTTGAGCGAGCTGAACCTAGTGACTTAATTCCACACATAAACATGTGGCAAAAGTAGTAAGATTTCACTTGTATGATGGATGAGGTTACAAAAGACATGACTTCTGTTTTTCCAGTATTCTTGCTGTGGTTCTTCTCATATGCTTGTCTACAGGGAGGGTGACCTGACTCACAGCAATTCTGAGATGATATATTCGTATTGTTTTAAATTGATCAGTTTAGGAGTCATTTCTTAGTATTATTAGTGTTAGATAACACAATGCCATTTTTAAATTTTATTTAATTTATATATATATGTGAGTTTTGCCTACATGTAAGTTCACCATGTGTGTGCAATGCCTGTGGAGGCCAGAAAAGGGTGTTGAATCTCCTGGAACTGGAGATACAGACAGTGTAAGCAACCATGTGGATACTGGGAACTGAGCCCAGGCCCTCTGAAGGAGCAGCCAGTGCTCTTAACTGGTGAGCCATCTCTCTAGCTCCCCCCGCCCCCCGCTGCCCAACTTTCTTATAAAGGTATAAAAGGACCCACATAGCTATAGCACAGCATCTAGACTTTGTCAATATATTTTTATTTTCTTCAGATGTTTTTAAATTGTACTTTTAGATTTTCATATAATATAGTTTGGTGATATTTAAATCCCCCCCATCTGCATCTACCACCCACTGCTCCCTCCCCCCCATATATATGTATAACACAAATATATCATCTCTATATAAATACAAATCTCTCTCCATATATATATATATACATATATATATATATGGCCTATAGAGTCTGATTTCTGATTTGTACCCCTAAGTGTCCTTCAGTGTGGGTCTATCCACAGGGCCCACCAAGAGTCCCATCCTATAAGATGGGGAATTTCCCCCTCCCAGCAGCCATCAATTGCCTAAGTTCCTTATGTTACATTGAGATTTCTTACCCACTTCCCCATGTCTATGCTGGGATTTTAGAGGTGTTTTGAGACACGATCTCCCTGTAGTCCCAGTTGGCCTGGAACCCACTATGTAGGCTAGGGGTGGCCTAGATCTCACCAAGATTCTGTCTCCTGAATGCTGGGATTAAAAGTGTGCACCACCATGCCCTGTCAGATTTTTTTAAATTACTCATTATTTATTGAATTTTTGCAAATTCCATACAATTTTTTTTGTATTTAGATGTCCTCTCCTAGCACCACCTATTTCATATACTCTAATATACTAATATATATATATATATACATATATATATATATATACATATATAGTGCTCTTCGGTGTGGGTTAATCTGATTAACCTACCAAGAGTCACACTATTAAATAAGACCGACTCTCCCCTTCCTCTACTTCCCCACGTCTATGCTGGGATTTTGCCTGACTTGAGTTTAGGTGGGGCTTGTGGAAGCTGTCATCATTGCAGTGAGCTCATATGAGTAACTGGCCAGTTGTCTGGAAACAACTTTTTCTTGTGATTATCTACCACCTCTGGTTCTTACAGTCTTTCTAGTTGGATTTATGGTCTGCTTCATAGGATGGATTCCATGCCAAACACTGATATCAGGTCTAGGAACCTAAGGCTAGGCAGGTCATAGAACATAGAACATAGAACATAGAACTTAAAACTTGTTTTCTGCTAAATAGATATAGTATTAAACTGACTCCTAATGACTTACTGTTATATCCATAGATCAATGCATTTCTCAACTCCCAGCAGAGAAGCTTCCTTATGCAGCAGATGGTGATTACCCCAAAGACCCACAACTGGCCACTGTGCAGAGAATAAGAGACTCCATTGTGCTTAATCCTGAATAGGACACCTAAATGAAATTTCTGCCTCCCAAGGCTCTGGGATCATTGCAGAAGAGGGGGCGGAAAGATTGTAAGAGCATGTGTTAAATTGTTATCTGGACTACATATTGCAAATACTTCCCTATATATCTTGTTTATTAATTTTGACATTTTAATTTTTATATTATATAAAAATAATTAATTTTATATAATCAAATGTGTCTGTGTTTCCATTCATGGCTTCTATATTTTATATATACATATATATACTAGTATACTATATGAATATTATACCGTATGTCTCATACATATGTATCCCTCCAACACTTCTGTATTAAGTTTGGGAGAATAAACTGATAAGGAAGCAGGACAGACCTGTCTCTTCCTGCATGGGTACTTGTGCATACATTAAGCCAGTTGTTGCAAGTATGCTGACTAACATGATTATATGATGACAGCCTGTGTCAGGGACCTTAGCAATGACTATGATGGAGCAGAGACATTGAATCTGAGAGGTGAGGGGTGAATTAGGGAAAAGAATAGAGTCTTACACAGAGAACCACGTCTGGATAACTTTCTTGGTGAGAGAAGGATAAACACAGCGGGGGAAATGAACAGGGAAAGATGGATGGTCTGGAGCTGCAACTACAAGTGAGCAGAAATTGCTGAGATAGTGAGCTATTCAAGTATCAGGTCACGAAGAGCCTGAAAGCCCTGATACAGAATTGAACATTTATCCTCACAGAGAGCACCTAAAGGATTTCAAGATTGAGAGTGTCAGGTAACGAATGTATATTTAAATTTTTACTGCACTTGTAGTATGAAGGATGGATTAGAACAGATATTAAGTCAAGAAAATCATGTAAGTTATGTGTGTGCATTTCATACATCTTAATTATATTTATGCCCCCTCTCCTATCTACACCCCTCGTACTTCCCACTCTGGATTTCATACATTCTGTCATATATGTTAAAACCTATTGAGTCAAGTTTGTGTCCCCAAATGTCCCTCAGTGTAAGTCCACCCACTAGAGCTTGGTCAACCTATATAGTGTCACTCTCTTAAAGAGAACCAACTCTCCCTCATCCAGCAGTGATCAGTTGCCAATAAGTTGGGGTTTCTTACCCATTTTTCCAACTTCTAGGCTGGGTTTCATCTGGTTTGAGTTTGCATGGGTCTTGTGCATGTTGTCACCATTAATGTAAGTTCACTTGAGCAAATGCCTAGCCACCTGAAAAACTTTTCTTTGGTCATCCATCACCTCTGCTTTTACAGTCTTTCTGTCTCTTTTTCTGCAAAGGTCTCTGAGCCCTGGGTGGCAGAGGTTTAATATAGGAGCCCTATCTAGGGACACACAAACTCTGTAGTCTTTTATTCTCTACATTTTGACCAGTTGTAACTTCCTGTTTTAATCATCTGTTGAATGAGGAAGCTTTGCTGATGAGTTAAGAGATGCATTAATATTCTTTCTGCCTTCTTTTCTTTGATGAGTGATGAGAGGTATACTTGCCTGTAAATATAAGGGTATATATTTAGATATAGTAAGAAATTACATTTGTCTAGGAATGTGACAGACATAGTTTTTTTTCCCAGGCTTTACAACTTTCTCCAGATGTATGTATTTGGTTATGTTTACAGTACCACACTTGAGTTCCCTCCCATTGAGCAGGTTTTAAGTTCACTTAGATAGCTGTTGATTCCCACCTAGATAAGAGTGCCACTATTGCACCATTAGAGATAGTTTGCTATGACAATCATTGCCCCAGTTATTAGGCTGTACTCTAGATCGGACCATAGCTTCCATAGTGTCTTCTGATACTATGAGAGGCAGTCTTCAGGGAGGAAGCTTCCAGATCAGTTCCATCTCCATTGTTCCAAGTTCTGAGAGACAAATAATGCTTAAGTGCTATGAAAAACCAAAGGGAAATGTATTAGTTCAAAAACCTACTGAAAAACACACATAAAATATGAGTGCATGTATATAGCTGAAGTCTGTATAACAAGAAACACAAAGCCAGACAGGAAAAGCCTTCTTTCAAGTTGTTGGTAAGGATAATCCAAGAGACTCCCCAAATAACACAGGCTATTGCCACAGCCCTTGATTGCCTCCCAGAATTTGAAAGTAAGGCCCTATTGCAGAAGACAGGATATACTCTTCTCATTAATTTTTTGCTTAGGTTTCAAGATCATAGATTTCCTTATAGCTCTTTCATACACTCTCATTTTGGTTAACCCTTCCCTCATCCCATATCCCCATTCCCACTCCATGCTTGAATCTTCCCATTCCATCTTCCCCATCTCTACTTTCATTTTATCTGTAATTAACCAGATTTCAAAATCTCAACTGACTTTAGCTGATGAATTTGACTAGGAAGAGGTAGGTAATATGATATTGACTGGAGGGATCACAGGGTTTGTTCATCACGTTGGTTGATGTTTGGTTTTGTTTGGTTTTTAACATGACTGAGGCTTAACCATAACAAAAGTGGCTAGATGAGAGTAAATGACTGATTATATATGAAAAAATGAAGCAAGTTTTAATTGATATAAGCTAATAATTTTGACTCTTAGCAAGATGATAGTATTTAAATATTTGACAAATATGAATCTAATGTGGACAGGAGAAAACTCATTCATAATGTAAGAGAAATTACAACTATTTTTTTTAATAAAATCTTCTGCTCATTCATTAAAGGAGGGCCAAGCAGGACCCTCATTGGAGTATCCAGCCATTTTCCCAGCCAACTGTATGTAATTTGACCCTAATAACATATAGTCTCCTGGATTTGGGGAGGGCTAAAGTACACAAGGAAGAGAAGGTATGACCCATGCTGGGTAAAGGCTATCCGGTGTGCAAACCCTCAGGTCGTACATACACATCAGCAACCCCTCAGTTATCTGGGTAAGTAAGCTCAATAAATTCATTGGTTCTCCAGTAAAACTTTAATCAAACATTGGCTTGACACTAGAACCTTAAAAGGGAATAAGCATTGCTTAGCACCCCCAGCAAAAGAAGTTTCACAACCGATGGAAAACATTTGTTAATGCTATTTTGTCTCATAATTATTAAAAAAAAGAAAATGAGAATGTAAAAGATGTTAAAAGGATATGGAAATGGAGATATTTTCTAAAATAGACAGAAAAAAATGAGAAAGTCTAACAAGTGATGAAGGTCTGTTTAGGTTTGTTAAGATATATAAAGGATGAGACAAAATAAATAATACACATAATCTTAAAATGTCTATGGTCATAGTTTAGTCAACTAATTTACGGAACAAAATATATATCTGGTCAAGGTTTATCTGAGAATACT
>NW_008357993.1:539157-539844 GCF_000622305.1 Nannospalax galili | reverse complement strand
TTAACAGCCATACTTTAAGGCCTATACTAATGTGGTCAGAGAGACTTAAAGGACAGTTTTTTGCCCCTTACCCTCCAAGGTTGACCAAATGCCAGGGGACTATGGAACATCTCTCAAAATGTCCTGTAACTGTGGTGAGTCACCTGTCCTCTTGTTCAGGGAGGACATGGAGACCCCACAAGATGGACTTGAACAAGTGTCCAGTCTAAAAAGAGGAGGGTCAACATAGAGGAAATATTTCATTCATGCTTCCAAGTGAAGCCATCCATGGTCGAGCAGGACCTTTGACTTATCTTCACATAGATGGAACTGGTAAAAGAAAGGAGCCAGGAGCTCCTTCCAAGCCCATGTGACCCCTGAGGAACAGATCCTCAAATGAACTCAAGTGTAAAAATAAATTGATTTATTTGGGCCAACTGTATGGTCTTAAACACCCAAAAGGAAAGTATAACTAAAGAGTAAAGTCATCAGTATACTTCTTTAGGAGTTCAAGGCATTACACGTCTCAGACATTAGGCTTAAGTCCATATAAAAAGTTCTTTAGACAATTACTTCTCATTGATGATTTTGTTCCTAACCAGAGAGTGCTGCTTGGATATAAGACTTCAAATCTTGGTCTCCAATACTGTAGTGCCCACCTGTAGCTAAGGGAGACAACCAGCTATTGTTCTAAAATGATGGATAAAT
>NW_008357993.1:529162-539030 GCF_000622305.1 Nannospalax galili | reverse complement strand
AAATGAGGAAGAACCCAATAGAGGGATGCTTTTGGAAGTCCTTGTCAAGAAACTCCAATGGACTTTCATATGAACTTTTGAAAATTGCCCTGTTCAGACATTTTTTTTTACTTTTTTCTAGTTCCCTGTCTAGAACTTGTAATGCTAATTACCCTTTCCTTTACTTCTCCATCACATCTCCTATTCATGGTTCAAGGACTTTCCTTTCCCCTTAGATATAAGAGTTATGCAATTTGGGAGTCTTTTAGATAGACCCACTGAAGGGGTCCTCCAGTTGCCTCACTCTGTATCCTTGTTCAGCATGGAAGAAGCCAGAGCGGTCTGTGACCGATTCCCTATTGGCAATTTGGGTAATCTCTTCAGAGGATGGAGTGATAAGAATAGGAGGTAGGAATTGACTAGGCAGTTAGGGTAGCCAATTTATTGGCTAGAAGTCAAAATGTCCTTGGCCTTCTTAGAAACATACTCTGTTCCAAAGGCCAAAATTGTCAAAAGTATTTTCGAGCTTGTATCTAATCCTTAAAAGATTTTAGGGTTACCTCTTCAGAGGGGGGAATGTTAGAGTAGCCGAAAGCCCCATAAAAATAAATAAATGAAAGAAGAAAAAAAAAGAAAAGAAAAAAGTTATAGGGCGATATGGGAGGTGTTGGAGGGGAAGGAATGGGCATGGATTTGATCAAAGCACCTTATATGCATGTATGAAATTCTCAATAAAGTTTTTGTAAAAGTTAAAAAAGAAAAAACAAACAAAAACAAAACAAAATCTTCATTCTAATGAATGACAAAATTTAAACACCAGATCTTATATAGCATTTCTATTTTAGAATTGTCTTTCATTTCAGAGGTTGCCCTAGTTTGTTTCTCCATTGCTGTGACAAAACACTTTGACTGAAACCAACTTGGGGAGGAAAGGGTTTATTTTATCTTACATCTCCCAGGTCACAGTTCATCAGGGAGCCCAAGGTAGGAACTCAGGGCAGGAACCTGAAGGCAGGAACCAGAGCACAAGCCATGGAGGAACTCTGCTTACTGGCTTGCTCCCCTGGCCCTTGCTCTGTCTGCTTTCTTATGCAACATAGGCCCACCTGCCAGGGGTGGCACCACCCACAGTGGGCTGGGCCCTCCCACATTACAGGGGAAATTTCCCAATTGGGTTCCCTCAATCCAGGTGTGTCAAGTTGACACAGAAGGCATCCAGCACAATTGATCCCTTGTCAATTTGACACACAAACACATCACTATTAAACCATAACCTTTCCAATTCTTGTCCCCAAGATGTTAATATCACAACATAAGACAGTACAACCTTAAAAGCCCCACAGTCCTTAAAAAAATCCAAACACTTAAAAGTCCACACTCTCTTTTAAAAGTCTCTTAACTGTGGATGGGCTTCTGTAAAATACCAAACAAGCACTGTGTTATTTCAAAGGGAAGAACCAGGCATACCTAAGTAAAACCAAAGTCCAGCAAAGTAGCTCAAAGCTGGACATCTGGGATTCACTCACGGTATTCTGGGCTCCAAAGGGTTCTGGCAGCTCAACTTCTCTGACTCTGCCATCCACAGCTCACACAGCTTGTCTTGAAGACTCAGACAGCTCCATTCCACACTTACTGCTGTCCTTGGTGGTCATCCCATGGTCCTGGCATCGGCAAAAAGCTGGGGTTTCCACTAAAACTGAGGCGACACCTTTACCAATGGCCTCTTCTGGCCTGTCGGGGTGCAAAGCCCCAGATTCTCTCCATGACCCCTTCAATCCTGGGGTCTTCACTGCAACTGAAGCTGTACTCTTACCTATGGCCTTCCCTGGCCTTTCAGAGTGCCAAGCCTCAGCTGCTCTCTGTGACCCCTTCACACTTTCAACACCAGAACCATGCAGGAGACTCTTATACATTACCAAGTCCTGCTTCCAGCTACAGATGGAGGCTCGGATGCCCTCTGTGTGCTGACCCTGAGGAAATACCTCCCAGAAGATTTCACCATAGTGATGCTGGTCTCTTGTTACTTACAGCTGATTTTTCAGCCCCAGCTAATCAGCATCAATTGTCCCAGTAAAGCAAAGGTTTTACTTCAGGTTCTGTTTCTTCTTAATCACAGCTGATTCTTCAGCCCCAGCTGACCAGACCCACAGATTCTCAGTTAAAAACATCACACAAGCAGCCCTGATAGTCTCTGCTTCCCTTTGAAGCTTCACAAGCTAGGCCTCCATTGTTCACCACTCTTTCAGCATAACTGTTTCAAGCTCCACATCAACAAACTCAATGGCTTTTCCAGCCCAAAGTTCCAAACACTTCCACAATCCTTCCCAAAACAACTGAGTCAGGTCTGCCACAGCAGTACTCCACTCCTGGTACCAATTTCTGTCCTAGTTTGTTTCTCCATTGCTGTGACAAAGTACTCTGACCAATACCAACTTGAGGAGGAAAGGGTTTATTTTTATTTTACATCTCCTGGATCACAGTTCATCACGGAGAGACCCCAAGGTAGGAACTCAGGGCAGGAACCTGGAGGCCGGAGCTGGAGCACAGGCCATGGAGAAATGCTGCGTACTGGCTTGCTCCCCTGGATCCTGCTCAGCCTGCTTTCTTATGCAACATAGGCCCACTGTGGGAGTGGCAATTGATAATTTTTCTTCAAAGTAATTCTTGAGAATCATTCAAAGTGAATATAAAGTGATGTATCTGCAGTCCTCTATAGCAAGTATGTATGCACCTACATTTAAACTATGTGTTAATGTACAGAACAAAACAATCTCTGCACATGCAAAAATATAATTACGGTATTTTTTTTTTCTTTTTTTTTTTGTCTTTTTGAGACAGGATCTCCCTGTAGCCCCAGCTGTCCTGGAACTCACTATGTAGACCAGGCTGGACTTGAACTCACAGAGATCCGCCTGCCTCTGCCTCCCAAGTGCTGGGATTAAAGGCATACGCCACCACACCTGGCCATAATTACAGTATTTTAAATTATGCGATAACAACAGACATTTTGAAAAACAAAGCACTAATACAGAATGTTCCCTCTGGACATTTTTGCCTAACTCTGAAGATAATATGGTGATTCACCATGTTGACTGATGCTGACAATAATGATCACTTCAGCATCTGCATGATGAGAAATGAGATAATGAAGATGGCCATTGAACACATGCCAGAGATTAGGTTTTCTCCTCTGTGACAACACTATTTTGTTTTGTATGAGCAGTGAGGGGATTGGCAGACAGGATTGTTCATAATATTTAAATTGTCATTTGCTCAGCTCTCGGTTTTATTCTCTTTAGTGGCTCATATATAATTTCATACAATCAAATGAATGTTTGGTACTTTACCAAGTATAGGCTTAAGGATTTCAGCTGACTTCAAGCAATTGTCAGCTGGCTGACTTTGATGTTGGTAGCAAGTAACTATACTTATGCATCCATGCAGCCTGCAATGGAAAAGATCGCAAGACTCTTTTGGAACAGACCATAGTGGAGCGTGCCTCTTTGTCATTTGTTTTACTTTCTTTGGTTTGAATTTCTACTCAGTGAGAGGGTTCAGTTTATATTTTGGAGCTATATGTTTATATATGCAAATCTGAGTTAACTGATTTTTGTATTTCTGTAATAATTTATCTCATAGATGCTTTTAAACTGGTGTTCTGGGCTGCTGCTAGGTGGCCTTGCTTCTAACCCAGATCTGATGATGAGATAACAGTCAGTGAAAGTTCCCTGAGACAGAGATACTCTGTGATGCAGGAGGACTGTAGACAGCTGACCCTTCCTAGGAAGGGGGCTCCCCATCAGCTGTGAGCAGAGAAGGAAAGGGCTGTGGAGCATGGAAGTGTAGATATGTGAACTGTTTCCACTTTTCAGGTAGATGAGTGAGTGTGTCAGAAGTTTGAGAATTTTGACATGGACCTAGGAATAAGAATCAAATAGGGACAGATAGATAATGCTTCATTTTAGAGACCAGCTGAAGGTGAAGATCACACTTACCAAGACAACAGTCTGCTCTCTGTGGGCCTGTCTCTAGCATGTGGGTTTAAGCATGGTGAAGGTCTTCAAGTCAGGAGAAAACATTTAAAGAGGATGGTAGCAGAAACCTCAGAAGACACTACAAATCGAACACCAGGGTCTTAGTCTGTTCTCACTGATATGACTAATATTCTTGATGAGGACTTTGAAAATAGAAATTTATTTCTCATCGGTCAGAAGTCTAGAAAGTTTAAGATGAAAGGTGCCAGGATGTTCAGTGTTTGGAGAACACTTCCTCTTGCACCTTGCCCCAAGATGGTACCTTGATGCTGCATTTTCAGATGAGAAGGCAGGCAGCTCTCCAAGGCCTCCTTTACAGGGGAATTAATCCCACCTGTGAGGGTGAAGTGCTTATGACTTAATCGCTTCCTAAATGGCCCTACTTCTTAATACACCTAGAATTGGGGTTAAATTTCAACATGAAATTTGGAGGGAAACAAGCACTCAGATCATAGCTGTAAGATTGATTAAAGATAAGAGGTCTGCATTTCCAAAGCAGTGAACACAGATCTCTCTTCCTATGTGGGGTCCTGAATCTACGGTGCTACAATGATCTGGAAGCTGTGGTGTCAATGTAATTGACAAATCTGTAGAGAGGCAGTCTAATTCCGGCAGCATGCGGTCCCAAATCAGTCCAACTGAAAAATGTCAGTCAGGAATTTCATGAACTGAAGGAGTGGTTTCTGTTCTGCTTTTTGAACATAAACAGGTTCTCATGAGGAGGAGGAGACCCATTTCCTACAGGGAACAGGGACGCCTTTGCCAGCTGGTTTGCCTCTACTTTACACAGGCTTTTGGGAGTGAAAGTCAACCTCTAAGCCAGTGGCGGGAAAAAGAGGCACAGCTGTGTGACTCACTCCCAGAAAAGCTGGTTCCAGGCATGTTAGGACACAAATCCTACCCCAGAGCTTGTTGCCAGTGCATTTCCAATAGGGACTCAGGAAAGATATGGAAAAGATACAGAAAAGATCCCTTGATCACAGAACATAGAAGTGAAAAAAAACCTACTTTTCATAAATGTTACCAGTTGAAGCTCTGATACTTTCTGTGAGACTTAGAGAAAATTCTTTCCTTTAGATTCCTTTTGGTACAATGGTTTTATCTTTAGAGTCTGAAATTACATGCCTGGTTTCAATCACAGTATCTCCATTTATTATAATGCTAAGTGTACACAGGAGAGCTATTTAAACTCTTCTATCTTTCCTTGTTGTGGTGGTTCATCTTCATTGACATCTTGACTCAATTTTGAATCACCTAGGGGACACATCCCTGGGTATGTCCGTGAGAATGTTATCAGGATGTTTAGTGAGGAAGAAGACCCACGCTGAATATGGGTGGCTCTATCTCTTGATCTGGGGTGTAAGAGTATACAAAAAGAGAAAGAGAAAGAAATACAGAGACACAGAGAGACAGGGAGACAGAGAAAGGAAATGAGCTAAGCACTAGTATTCGTCTCTCTGCATCTAGACTACAGATGCAATGTGGTCAACGCCTTCATATTCTCACCACCATGATGTAATATATTCCTTCGGCAGATGAGTCAGCATAAACCCTTGTTTCCTTGAATCATTTTTGTCTGGTATTTTGTCAGATAAAGAAGCCAAGTAACTAATACACTTGTTTATAAAATAGAACTAATAAACCCAGATATGGTGGCACATGCCTATAATGTCAGCACCCGGGAGGCTGAGGCAGCAGAATTTTGAGTTCCAGGCTAGCCTGAGCTACAATAGCAAGGCTCTGTCTCAAAAAGCCAGTGCCATCACTATGCTTTTCACACTGCACAGCTTTTTATCGATTATACTAATACTGCAGTTTCTTGATGCATGTAGCACCATGTAGTCAGGACTCCAGCACCTGACCAAGGATCTATATGAAGTAACACTTGCTAAGGTGTAGTACTTGACACATAATAAACACTCAGTAAAATTTCTCTCCTACCTGGATCTGTTTTCTCTTCTATAAAATGAAATTTGCGTAGGGTTGGAGAGATAGCTCAGCAGTTAAGAGTACTGGCTGCTTTTGCAGAGGACCCAGGTTTGGTTACCAGCACCCCAGGGCAACTAACAACTGCCAGAAACTCCAGTTCCAAGGGACCTGACACTCTCTTCTGACCTCTGTGGGCACTGCATGACATGAGCGCACTTACATACATACAGACAACTCACTCATGCACATAAAATGAAAATAAATAAAATATTTTAAAATGAAGTTTGTAGAACGGTATCTTACAGCTCTGAAGGTATAGCATTCTGTGGTGGAAAGGGTTTTACTTGTTATTGTTGCATACTGGGGGTCAGCAAACTTTTTCCAGAAAGATCTGCCATCTCTGTCTAGTTACTCAACTTTGACATTGTAGTAAGGAAGTGGCCCTAGGCAACACCTGAAAGAATGAGTGTCTGTGTTATAATAAACATTACTTACGAAACCAGTCAGGGTTTGGATGTTCCTTGGCGGTGTGTGATGCCTCTTTTATAGAGTAGAAATGTGTGAAGAAAAGAGGTGGAATGCAGCGTATGATGGAAAAAGAGCCGTAGAAGCTTGTAGCATTCTTGCTTAGCTCAACAGTGTCTTTATGTCTTATGTTAAACACATGAAAAAAAGCAGATGTTATACAACAAAGCTAGACAATACATATATGATAAATATCGTTCACAAGTTTAAATATTTATAAACCCAGGCATATGTATGCAAAATAAATGAAATCATGCTGAGGAGAGATGAGGAAGGGAAATGCAAAGAATCGGGAAGCATGAGGCACCAAAGGTGAAAACGAAGACATGATGGTGAAGAATACTAACGAAGACTTTCCTGATCTGAGTGAAAAATGCCTCATTTGGGCATCACTGTGGGAGACCCGTGGGAATCACACGCAGGTGAAGCAATGCTGTTCCTACCTGCAGCTGCTTTGCAGCCCCTCCCTTTCCAGCCCCTCCATGATGTTTTTGTGCCAAAGCTGCTTTTCTCCTCCCTTCCTGGAAACCCCTCCCAGTGGTTCCTTTACCCAGACTTTTCTCATTTACAAAAGAGCAAACAGGATAATATTAGAGCAAACAATTTACTCTGTAGTTTTCCTTCTCCTCAGGGCGAACACCCCAATAACAAGAAAAAAACTTGATATCAAAGGCCTTTCCTACCCGTGTCAAAGTTTCTAACTTTGAAGAACTTATCCCAGATGTGCTACAGAGAAAAGAGAGAAAAGATAGCGAATTTCAAGTCCAATAGAAAGCGATGGGAGAGCTTTCCAAAGACATGAAAAGAGATGAAGGTGAGAGATTCCTCTCTAATACTTGGGACACACATACTATTCCCGAGCAAAAACCTGAGGAAGAGAAGAGACCCCAAGGATGGCAGCAAGGACACCTGGGAAGCTAGCCCCAGATTCCTGTGTTGGCTGCCAGAGCCAATGGCCACGCTGGACTGGGACAGTAAGCATCCCTCAACAATCAGGACCATGGGCATGACCCAAGGACCCACAATGCACTGATGGAATGGAAATTCTTTTACATATTCCTTGAATGTGAGGATTCTCAATAATGGTGAAAATGTTCTTGCCCACCAGCCTTGATGGAAGGGGAGAAGGCAAGCTTTAAGCTGATTTAAATATATGAACAAATGTAATGATTCTTTTTGGTTTTAGGTAAGGTCTTATAATGCAGTCCAGGATATCCTAGAATTCACTGTGTAGCCTGGGCCACCCTCAAATTCCCAGTGGTTCTCCTGCCTCAGGATTTGAGTACTGGGTTTACAAAGGTGAGCCACCCTGCCTGGCAACACAGCAGATTTTGCAAAATATAGCTGTGGGCTGATATTCATGTACCAACAAATGTTTGTGAATGGAGTCTGGGAAAGAAGAGGCACTCTCCAATTCAATGTGATACGGTCTCTGATTCAGAACTAGCAGGGCCTGCAGCGAGCAGATGAGATGTGGAGACAGACTGTGGCTGTAGTGAATGAGAAAGAGGCCACGGCTGTCTTATAAATCCTTCAGCAGGTAAATGAGTGCCCAGAAAAACATGGAGAGTGGGTGGAGTAAAATAATTGAAAACAGCTGAACTACAAAATGGGTCTAATTTCTTTCTGAAGAATGAGTAAAATGTCTTTTTAAGAACAGGATATAAAAATGAAACCAGAAGATAAATGAAATTTACTATATTTAGTTGCTCACACACATGCACACACAGCTAAAATAGTAGCCATGTGATCCATTAAGACAGCCTTCTCCTCCTGCACTTTTAATAACTCATCTGCTCTGTGGAGATGTAGTGCTTGCAGGCTCGGGACACTGATAGACAGGAAGAGCCTGTGGGCTGGTAGGACTGGGCAGCAGTGGCCTCCCTCTCTCTGTAAAGGTTATGCAGTCCCTATGCGTGAATGTATATGGCATGTGCACGCCAGGACAGAGGAGGACATTGGGTATCCTGATCTATTGCTCGGTCATGCTCCATCTTACTCCCTTGAGACAGGATTTCTCACTGAACCTGAAGCTAAACTAGTGCCCAGCAAGCCCCAGTGAACCTCTTTGTTCACCACAGAGCTGGGTTCATAGGCAGGGTCCTACACCTGGCTGTTTATGTGGGTGTGGGTGTGGGTGCTGGGAATTTGAGCTCAGGTATTCATGCCTGTGCAGCAAACATTTCTACCTGCTGAGTCAGGTCTATGCCTTCGTGTAGAAAACAGACAGAACAGAGGACTGGAGGGGACACTGTCCCACCAAGGCAGAATAGCAGTGACCATCTGGAAAGCTGATTGGAAGAGGCTATTCTCACATCAACTTTCTACCCCAGCTCTTCTTCCCAGTGAAACCCAAGGGATTCAGAGAGTGAGTTGTTTGTTGAATTTATTGACCTGGTATAATCTCTTCATTATTGTTATAAATTATACCAGCCACCTTATACACTGACTTTATACCATTATATTCACACGTGATGCTCATTGTACAGACTCTAAAAGATGAGTCCCAAGGCTGAGTAGCGCAGTGTAATTCAAACTAGGAGCTCTGGACCCAGAACTCACTTCCTATGTACTCTAGGTAATACTATTTCTGGGTGCTTAGCAATGATTGCTCTCACCCACATTTCAGTAGCAGAGTTGTGGGCAACTTCAATAGCACTAAACCACTGAAACCTTTAAGGACCATGCAAGGTTGATGATAATAATTTCTTTTTAAATGGACTATAAAAGAAGAGAGAACCACATAAAAGAGACAAAAAGTCCTTTTAGAAATAATGGAGACCTGGGAAATATCATTTTGATTCTATGTTAATCTACCAGTTCTGCGGTTGAGTCTAATAAGATGAATACGCTTTGAAAAGAAGAACCCAGACAAAAACACTGATTTAGTTTTATAAAATGGCATTAATTACCTTTATTGTGGAGGAAAACATGCATATGGGTGAAAAGAAAACAAAATGAATCTTTTCTATTTGAAGAATTCTATATCCCCAGTGCACAGGAATTATCCATTATCTGTAAATATGCTATGAACTTTTTTCAATACACACACCCCTTCCTTTTTCTTACAAAAATTGATTTTATACATGTGGTCAGAACTCTTGCTCAAAAAAATCTATAATGTCTTATTCCATCAATTTGAGCCAACCAACAACAGAAAAATGAAGTCCAATCATTCCGCTTCCTGTTTTCTGATGTTAGTATACTGGTAGATTAGCAGAGCGCTATTGGCATGGTCTAGCTTTGTTCATTCAGCCCATAAACAGCTAACACCCCAGGCACTGAATACCCAGAGGTCAAATGTTGCTTCCTGCTTCCTGCTGAATTTAGTAATATGTGTGCATAGCTCAGCAAAGAATTGGGATGTAGAGATGTTATGAGAATATCTTTTTCTTTCTTGG
>NW_008357993.1:515905-529139 GCF_000622305.1 Nannospalax galili | reverse complement strand
TATATAAAAGCCCTTTCAACATTTAACCAGACCCAGAGTCAAGCCATTGCCTCAAAGACAGAAAAGAATTCAGCCAGAACAGAGTCAAATTTCAAGCTGAGAATATGAAAAGAAAGCCTTGAAGTTTTCATTTCTCTGAGCCCAGCCTCTGGGTACTGTGTAGTTAGAAGTTATCTTTGGTTGCATTCATTTATTCATATGTTTGAATTCTGAAACCTTGGCTTTGAGTTGATAAAGCCTGAATGACTGCCCAGTTTCTACCAAAAGTCTGGTAGTGGGACAGAATGTATGCAGGGTTTCTCTGTCTCAGAGAAGACCAGATGCTTTCTGAGTTGGGCAAGGGACTCTGAAAGGACAGAGAAGCAGCAGAAAAGAAGGTGGGATATACTGAAAATCCTGGGTGGGTGGGAGGGGGACAACTGCAAACACCTAGATATAAAGGTGCCCTGCTGCCCATCTGGAGGAGCTCAGCTTGCCATCTGTTCAGTCCTTGCCTATATCAAGTTACTTGCTAAGTATTTTAAATATTATCCTTACACTGGAGGGTTCTGATGGCTTGTGGTCCAGGGTAATACATGATATGACTTATGGCTTTCAAAGCAATGAGTGAGGAGGAAGAGCTAGACTAGAGGAGGAAAGACCAGAGACTAAGAGGCTAAGCTTAAAGGCAGTGGCCCAGTCACGGAGGGTGACAGCCTCAGTTCAGGAATGACAGGACTGTCCTAAGTTCTCTTCCCAGAAGGATAGCAAGTTCCTGGAATTGTTTCCATTCTTCTGGCACAGGGGGGTAGACAGTGGTATCACCAACTAGTAGAAGGTAAGAGGGGGCTGGGCGAAGAAAGATGGTGAGTTCATGCTATGACATCTGAAGTCTCTAGAAGTGGACAAATACGAGGTGGTTAATAAGGTAAGGAGGGTCTGAAGCCAGTGAAATGAAAAGGCCCACTGTGCTCGTTAATGAATTGTGATGCCTCCCAAGGGAGGCCTCTGGGGTTGTTGGAGGGCTCTACCCTTGGCCTATTTTTTGAAGAACTTAGATGTAGATACAGAAAGCATACTCACCAAATTGGTACATGATGCAACTCCTAAATAAATAGCTATTATAAAACATATTTAAAAATTCATAAAGGGTAAAGGAATTGTCTGAAACATACCAGGAAAATACTTAACAGAATAAACATGAGATCTTGCATTTAGATTTAACACAAAACAAATTACAGTTACAATATCTGCAATTCCTCTTAGCAATTATATGAGAATGCCAGTTGCTTAACATTTATTATGATCAACAGTGATGCAGTCACTTAAAGGCAAGCCCATCCCTAGCTCCACTTTTTAGTGAAACTGTCTCTGCTTTTTGAAACTAATTTTAAAATAAAAACATTTAGTTTAAAGAAGCTGCCAGTTTAAAAACAACAAGCTTTGGTCACTTGTTCCAAATAAAGGAATCTCTTACTTGAGGGTTTTATATCCCTAATTACATCATTGCTCCATCCAGAGGCAGTGTTCACCGGGCAAGTGTGTTCTCTCTTGCATTTCCCAGGAAACTTTCCATTGATGTCAAGCTGTGTGACTGTTCTAGCAGATAAGAAAAAGAGCCGAAGGGATATGGCATCTCTGGATCTAAATTATTAACCACTGTTGTACCTCCTTCGTTGGTCTCCTCCCTTGACACCATGAGCTTGGAGTCACATGTTGAAGTGCTAGCAGAAATGATGGAGAGAACCTTGACCTCTGAGTCACTAAATGGCAGAGAGCCCTGCTGATCCACATGACTTCATATGAGCAAGCAAAACCTCTTGCAGTGACTGAACACCTGCGGTTTAGGTGTGAATGCTGTTACCATGCGCATAGCCCAACCCTAACCACATTTATTCTTGAATGTCCGTGGATTATCCCTGAATATCACCTGGTTCAAGTATATTGATGACTTAGCCAGTATAATCCTCTCCAGGAAACTTTAGAGAAATTCAGACTATGATTTCAACACAAAGTCATTTGGTGAGTAAATTCTGTTATACATTCACAAAAAGCAGCGGACTTTTTATTCCAGATAATTCCTTTATATAAACATGGTGTCAATTCATACTGAAAACATTCATTCATAAAATTTAATGTACCATATGGGTAATGTCATGCAATATTCTTATATCAGGTAAGAGTTTTGACCAACAGCTAAGACACATGTAATTCTATAGAGTAGATCTGAAGTTTTAAGTAATGGAAAAAAGTCTTAGAGTCTAGCTATCTGATGCTACCAAATGCCAGACTTTTGAGATATTTATTCCAAGTCTGTGTGATTTTCTAGATTCCATTTTTGGTGTTCTCCTTGGTTTTTTTAAAATTATGATATTTAAAATGGAAAACATAACTTCCTGATTCTTTTTTAATATTTTAATTATTTTTATTTTATGTGCATGAGTGTATTGCCTGCATGTATGAAAGTGCACCCATGTAAGTTCTGGCCATAGAGGTCAGAAGAGGGCATTGGATACCCTGGAATGGAGTTAGGTATGGTTGTTAGCCACCATGTGGTGCTGGGAATCAAACCTAGGTCCTTTGCAAGAGCAGCCAGTGTTCTTAACCACTGACCCATCTCTCCAGCTTCACTTCTGATTCTTTTTGCAGATGAGATGACTCAGTTCTCCTGAGTTCCTTCAATATTTATGATTTTGTTAAAGGAAAAGGGAAAATACTTCCCTATGAACAGAGAGGAGAGAGTGCTGCCAGTGGAAGGAGCCCAACACCATTCTTTGAATTAATATTGATTAATAAATGTTTGCACCACTGAATTACATATAAATTGAATGTAATTTCAGTCTGAGAGCATCTTTAAGACGGTTTCCCTAGTCTCCACCCCTCATTTCAACCCTCTGCAATGGAGTTTAAAAAGAAAGGCATCTACTAGTTTATTACAATGATTGTCCTTTTGAAGTAGGATATGGTGCAACTCAAGTCACAGTCTGTTAGACTCCATACCCAGTATAGGCATGAACAGCTCCATCATGAGCAGATTCCCAGCCCATCCTCACCAGGTTGGAGACCCCATTTGGCAATATGCTATTTTTCCCTTCTCATCCTCTACCTTTCTGTTGAAATATTTTTCCTTCAACTGACAATCTCATCAAATGATGAGCTATACCCCTTCCTTCTTCAAGCATGTCTTGGTTTATAAGAATTCTAAAAACCTCTACCACCTTTGACTTGATTCCATGCGAAGCTACAAGAGTGATCTTTACCCTTTTACTGTTTGCTGCCCCTTTGACTCTCCCCCCAAGATGCTTCCCTGTGCTCTGTCTGCAGGCCCCTGCACCCATCCAGGAAGAAGGAGGTACCAATTCTCCTCTTGTATCCTCTGCTCATATTTTATTAGAGCTCTGTTTTGGGGAAGCCAAGAAATGCATTAAATTTTATTTCTGTCCACTCTAAAGTTGAGGGAGAAACTCTGGCCTCACAAGGAGCTCTTAGAAATTCTAAGGAAGGTGACTTGGAGTTGAGGGTGGGAGTGAAAAAAAAAGTGAGATGAAAGCCCAGTGTGGTGGTGCATGCCTTTAATCCCACCACACAGGAGGCAGAAATAGACAGATCTCTGTGAGTTTGAGGCCATCCTGGTCTGTATAGCAAATTCCAGTTCAGCCAGGGCTACATAGCAAGACCCTGTCTCAAAAACAAACAAAATAAAAGCAAACGAAAACCAGTGAGGTGAGAGTGTTGTAAATGCTTTCTCATGGATTCTGCTGAAATAGCTAGTGATGAAATGCCTAGGGGAGGTATGCTCCAATGCTTTTGCTCTTGGTTTAGAGCTGTTTCTAGAATTATCCAACCACCATCAATCAGCCATGTTGAATAAGCAAGGAACAGTTTTCTTCTGTACACCGTTACTCTTACACTATAACTGTTTTAGTTTTACAACAGGAGAGTAGTATGGACATATGTGTGCATCTGTGTACATTTTATGTGCCTTTGAAATATAAGAGTAAAATGCACTAGAACGGGCCCAAATACAGAATCAAAACAAATAGAAACCGTTTCCTGTTTGTTCAGTGCTTCATTTTAGCCACAGCTGTCCATCCTCCTGCTGTGTACATCTGCTTTCTGTTTATCTTTTTTAAATGTATATACAAGAATAAAAATATAGATATGTGGTTTTGTTTTCCTAAAAATAAGATATGCTGCATATGTTTATATATGCATAAATATTATAAGCACATTTCTGTATAGACATTTCCTGTGTCTCTATATGCATTTGTGTATGACTGGACATATGAACAGTTATCTGGTCTTTCTTCATTTACCATAGCTATGGCTGTCAGTGCATGTAGATATACCTCATCTTTGGAGTGTAAGATACTATTCCTTAGTATCTTAAATAATTTGTCCATTTCCCTGTTGATAGTATTTCGTGGTCTCCAGATTTTTGCTGTTACGATGTCACAATCTATAAAAACATAAAGAGACACAATATTTTTCTTAGTAGAGTCAGTGCTTTTTAAAAACTAGAATCCTTTCAGTGGGTCTTCTGGGGTATATGGTCTTTCTTTTGAATTTGGAAAACTGAAGTCTTTCAAAAATGCCATAGCAGCTTAGAATCACATAGTTTGCATACCAATTAGGAAAATATAGATTTGCTTCTTGTTCCAGTCCTGATAACACACACCCAGAATCTCAGCATGTAGTGGCCAAGGCACAGGGACTGTGATTTGGAGGCTAGCCTAGGCTATATAGCAAGACCCTGCTCTGCCATAAAAAAAACAGAAAAAGAGAGAGAGAGAGAGAGAGAGAGAGAGAGAGAAGACTGGGAGATATTTTTATCCATTTACAAACACTAAATGTAATCAAAATCTTACTAAACTTTGCCAAATTGATGTTAATTTGATTTACAATTATTGTTAATGTTTTTGAGCATTTTAAAATGTTTACTGATCCTCTGTAACTTTTCCTTTAAACTGCCTCTTGTTAGCCTTTGTTCATCTTAATTCTGTCCCTCCCTTGCCTTTCTTCTTTGTATCTTGTTTTATGGGTACATTTTAACTAGTATGGATTTTAGCTTTGTCTTTTGTACATGTTACAAATATTTTCCCACAGTCCTCACTCGGCTTTTAAATTTTTTCATGTGAGCTGATTCTGCCAAATAGAAGTTTTGACTTCTTAATCATTCCGATCTGTCAACCTCTTCCGCACAGTTTCTGGGCCTCCTGTTAAGCTTAGAAGGTTCTCTCCACTCCAGGACTGTAAAAACACGGAGTGCATTTATTTAGAGCATGAGATGACCAAATTCAACCAGGCAACAGCAATATAACTGATAGGGTGCCAAAGCAAACAGCCCAAGTCCTGCTGAGGAATCTGCCTAGCTCACACTTTCCCCTCTCACTGTACTTTTCCAGCCTGTGGTTATTTGTTCTGCTTCTAGGCAGCCCTGACTTTCCACTAAGACCTCCTCCCTCCTTCATTCCTAAGCAGAGAACTGCTTGATTTTCTGTTTTTCCTTGGCTCCCACAGACGGTTAGCAGCAGTAAGTTGGCCCCTATCCACCCACATGTCTCCCATCCTAGGACCCCATGAAGCACTATTGACGGTATCTTCATCTTCCTGTTTTGTCATCCCTTACCCCTCTTTTCCTGAAGTCACCCAGCGAAGAAGCCAAAAGCTGACTGACACATCTGTCCTGCCTTGGCTCAGTTTCAATGGGAAAGTTTGATGTTGCAAGCTTAAAAGTCACTTGCGTTTCTCTGACTTTCCTCTAATTCAATCAGGACAAAGAAAGCAAGTTGAGTTTACTGCTGTTTGTCTCTGGGGAACCAGATTCAGGCAAAAGGTTGACATAGAGCCATGATTTGTGGACTTTCTCTGCTTCCCATCCTGCCCCAGGCTGCTTGCTTTCTCGACTGGGGTCACTTTATATAGCGTTCTGCTATAAAGTTTCTCTCCTTGAAGGGACTGACCACAAGCTAACATGAATGGTTATCTTAGAAGGATTTTTGCCCTGGTACAGCCTCCATGTCGGGATATCACATCAGACGTGAGCAGTGACTTTAACATGCCAGTGAAAGCAATATGCTTGCTATGCAATTGAGGCCCAAGATAAGTGTCATGGTGCATGGTTCCCCTCCCCCCACAACCTAGCACACTGCATCTCAGGTGGCCACACCTTCATCCTTCTAGGCAGACACGGAGGACTACACATTTTTTCTCCAACATTCGTGGGTACATGTAGAGCAGGATGGGGATAGGGAATTGAGGACTGAACCAAAGGGCTGAGGTTTCCACGCCAGTGAGCAAGGTTAGGCTGCAGAAGACTGACAGGCAGCTCTGAACTTACACCATGTGGGAAGGCACCTCTGCTGCTGTCTTGTCCTGGAAGAACAAGCTTCCTGTGGACCTTTATTGGTGACTATTATTTTTGTGTATATGAGTATATTGCCTGCATGTAAGTGCACCGGTGTTGTGTAATACTCACAGAGGTCAGAAAGAGCATCAGATTCCCCTGGAACTGGAGTTACAGATGGTGCTGGGAATCAAACCCAGGTCCTCTGCAAGGACAGCAGGCACTCTTAACTGTTGAGCCATCTCTCCAGCCCCCAGTCTTGGAAGCATTAAATGTCCAAAAGTGCCATGACTGTTGGTCTCATGATCTTTAGTGCTGGACTGTGGATACTTGATGTTTTCTTTTGTCCTGGATATCCATATTTTCTGGTGTTTCCCTTGCAATTCTAAGTATTGCATTTAATAATTAAGGAAGGATTTAGTTATTGAGTTTTGTATGTGTGTGTTCTTGTATGTGTATGTACCCGTGTATATACAGTTTGTGCACAAAGGCCAGAAGAAGACATCTTGTGTCCTCTATCACTCTCTACCTGATTCTCTTGAGACAGGCTATCTCAATGAACTTGGAGCTAGATTGGAAGTTGGAAAGCCCCCTTGAATATGTCTCCATCCCTCACAGTGCTGGGGCACAGGCACAGCTGTGTATGGTCATGCCTAGTTTTTCATATGGGTGCTAGGGATTTGAACTCAGGTACTCATGCTTATGCAGCAAGCTCTCTTGCCCACTGAGCCATCTTTCCAGCCCCACATGGTTTTAAGTGTAAAAAAGTCTTATCTTTAGTTCTCAAATTTCCCAGCATGAGCTAATAGGTCCCTGGCATTATGAAGTCCACTAAATGTTAGTTGTTACTGTTATAAGTATTGCTATTATTTTTCAGGAACTGACTATAGAGAGGATGGTGCTTCCCAGGGAGCCTGGTGTCCGCCCCAACATCAAGCTGCATTCATGCTTCAGAGCATAAGGCTTGCAACCACTGAGGCTCTCAGCCTCATGAAGGCTATTATTATCCTGATGCCTCTTTCCACAGTGAGGAATGGGCAAGTGATTCAGGAAAAATAGAACCTTTATCAACATCAAACATTGAAGAAAGACTAGGAAAAATGAGAAAATCTGAAAAAGGTCACACAGAACTGTCTTCTTAGAGGATCACAAAGCAAAACAAGATCACCACAAGATCACAGGCCTGGTAACTCCTGGGAGGTGTAGATAGACTTTCCTGGGAGAATTCTGATTTTAGCATTTTATCCCTTTTCTTCAGCAACTTCAGTCAAGGGTTTCTATATATACATAAGAAATATACACAACTATCCCTTGCCTCCTAAGTACAGGGCAGTCTCAAAGCTGGATTTTCTCTTTTCTACATGCAATGAATCTCTCAGACACCCCAAATATTTTGTAGTTGCCTGTCACTGAAATGACTGTAGAAACAGCGGTTCAGCAGTACACGTGTTGAAAGTACATGTCAACCAGAGAGTATGTGCGCCTCCGTGGCTTCCTGCCTCAAGCTCACACACAGGGCTTCTGCTGTTTGGAGTGCCAGAAACCCCATGAGAGATCCAAGTATTCAGGCTGATGGAGATGATGTTGATATCCCAAACGGCTGTGAGACATGAAGCTTTCCCTGTGTGAAATCCTGGTCTGGTTGGTCAGGGACATGTGCATGGATGGAGAGGGTAGGGTCGTGAGAAGGCACAGTGCCACCCGCCAGGCTGGCCATAAGCAGGAGCTAGAGACTCCAATTCCCCTTTCTCCTGACTTCTATCAACTTGATGTGTCTTCTGTTTAATAGTGCTCTAAAATTTTTAAACAATTTATTCAGTAATCTTTGCCTCTATACCCAATTTAGTTTATAAATGCAAGATTTAAGGTTATAGGGTTGATAAGCAAAACATTTATCAGACCAAATGGCCATTGGCTACCCAGTTAATCAAATAAACTTGTACCTTATAAGAAAAATAGATGGTCTGTGATCTACTCTCTCCTTGTATTCATAAAGTAGCAAGAAAACCTGGATAATTCCAGAGAGGAAATTTGAGGCTATATATTCACTGCCCATTCCTTTAACATAAGTATTTGTCAACTACTGAGGAAGCAAAAACCTCGCTACACAATGTGGTCTGTGCTAGTAGATGAAGCTCAGATTTGAACCTTAACATCTCACTAGGCTCAGAGCAATGGTTTAAAGTCCTAACCTAATGGTTGAACCTCTCAAGCACAGTGATTTCTCTCTTTGTGTGTACATGTGTACATTCAGGTATGCATGCACATATGTGTGCATATATATGGAGGCCAGAGGTTGACACCTTGTGTCTTCATCGATTGCTCTCCAACTTATTTTTTGAGACAAGGTTTCACTGAATCTGGAGTTCACTGATTCAGCTAAACTGAATGACCAGCAAGCCCAGGTATCCTTTCTCCATCTGCCCATAGTTGGAATTATAGAAACATACTGCAGTGTCTGACTTTTCATGTGGCTGCTGGGTGTGTGAACTCAGGTCCTCGTGCTTGTGCAGGAAGCTGTTTACTGACTGAGCCACCTCCTCAGCTCCATAGTGATTTCTTTAGGATCCTTTCTGCACAAGGAACCGCACAAGGAATGTGGCTATCATTGCCCTTCAGGATGATTTGTAAGACTAAAGCAACAGTTTTAAAACTTACCATAATTTTCCTAATGATACTAGTGTTGTTTACAAGGTTAAAGGAAGAATGATGCAGGTAGATTGAAATGTTCAGGACCATGTGCACTGGCTTTGTAATGGCATGCTCGGGGCATGAGGAGAGTGGCTGTTCTTGGTATTTAGGAAAAGTGCTTGCATAAGGAGCCTCATTATGCATTAGTTCATCCCTTCAATAGCATCGCATTAGCACCTGACAGAGCAGGTGTAAAATGTTCCTATTAGTAGAAATCCTCAGACAAAGAAGGAGCTTAGACTTGGAGTTAGGCCTTAAATTTCACACTAGCATACACTCTGGATTTTTCAATAAAATCCAACATTTATGAAATATTTGATAATATACTAGCATGATATATACATTTTCCCTGTTATCCCCTATTTAAAAAAAAAAATAAACCTCTGTGGGGTGTTTATCATTACCTCTATCTTACAGATGAGAAAAAAATGTCACAGAGAAGTTAATTAAGGAGCCCTTCCAAGTCACAGAACTAGCAAATGGCAACACAGACCAAATTTATGCAAGCCAGACAGTAAAACTCTCATTTCCCTGAGCCTCTTCTGGGTCAACTTACAAAGAACTTTCTGAGATGTCATCTCAGGTAAGCATCAAAAGACCTTGATGCTAAACATTATTATCTTCATCTTATATGAAAGCTAGCAAGGTTAAAACATGTTCCTCCATGTATTTAGTTCCATCAGCTTATGAGAAAGTCAATTTTAATGCCAACTGTATAAACCATTAGGAGCTCTTCAATATGGGCTTCTCCACATGGTATGCTTTAAATATTCATCATCTAAGAAATGTTAATGTGAAATTTTAACATAAAAATTTGTCAACTCTTTTTTGCACAGAGCTGCCAAGTTTAACAAATAAAAATACAGAATGCCTAGCTAAATTTGAATTTCAAATAAACAACAATTGGTTTACATGAGGTTAACTTATACTAAAAAAGTACTCATTATTTATTTGACATTCAGATTTAACCAGGCATCCTGCATTTTATCTGGCAACCCTATTTCTGGAAGATATATTTAGTATGCAGCCAGATAGGAAATTTTAAGCTAATTGGAAAAGATTATAAAACTATTCCATTATCATCAGCAGAGCTTAGACCAAGTTCATATCCGAATAAGACACTTGCAAAGATGTCATGTTCTCTGGCTTCTGCCTTCCCAGAGTTTACAGTCCTGGCCACTCAGTATAAACATAGTAATTAGCTGCTGTTTCGTATGATTTCAATTCTTGTTGCTAAAAATTAGCAATAGAAATTCTCATTTGTAGGACTGGAATCACAGCGTGGTGGTAGAGCATTCACTTGTCATACATGAAGCTCTAGGTTCAATCCCCAGTACTGACATACAACAAAAAGAAAGAAAACATTCTTTTTTTATTTGTATGTTCTTGTATGTTTGGTGCTAATTTGAGATTCCCTAAATGTTACAAGGACTGTAGGTATTCCCATTTCACAGATGAGCAAAGAGAGGCTAAAAACTTGCTAGTCAAGCAAGGAACAAAAGTGATGTCTAAGTCTTCTAAGTCTAGATGCCTTCATCTTCATATGGTACGTACCAGGTCCTCAAAGCAGCAAGACAGTCAAAGGAGGACACAGTGAGAGGGCTACTAGGCATGAGTGAGAGCCTTGCCTTCTGGGCTCCTTTATGACTGTATGCATATCAAAGCCCAGGTGACAACAGAAGCTGGTTTCACCACAGAGTGTTTGCCAGTTAGCCACGCCTCTCAGACTGTTGACAGAGTAGTCAAGGTTGGCTCAGGTGAACAGCCTGGAGGAGAAGCTTGTTGAGAACAAAAAGTAAGGAAAGAAAAGCTCACATGTAATAGATATAGTCTGGCTGCTAACTATGATGAGGTACTTCTAAGTAGATATGATGGTTTATGTTATGTGTTCAATTAACTGGACCATCAGGTACCCAGATATCGGATCAAACTTTGTCCTGAGTGTTTGTATGACAGTGTTTTTGGATAATTTTAGCATGCAAATCAATAGCCAGAGAAAAGCAGATTGCTGTTCGCTGTGGGCCTCATCAACAAGACATGAATGGAACAAAAGCAGAGCCCCTCCACCCAGGAAAAAGAGGAATTCCTCCTGCCCTCTTGTCACTGAGGGGACATTCTTCCCAACTTTAGACTCCAAGTGGAACATGACATTGGACTTTCCTGCATCGCCATCCTGCTGGCTTTCAGATTGGAATTATACTGTCAGTTCCCCTGGACCTCCACTTGGCCAATGCTGTACATCTTGGGATTGGATGTAGGTACCAATCTCTTCCCTTCCCCTCTTTTCCTCTCCCTTTTTCTTCTCCTCCTCCTCCCTCCTCCTCCTCCTTCCTCTCTTTCTTTCTCTCTCTCCCCCTCTTTCTGTCTCTCCCTCCCATCTCTCTGTGATTCTCTGAGTTGCTACTACCTCTCCATTTGACAAGGAAAACAGATGAATCTTCATTTTCTCCAAAACCCAGTGTGGATTGATTCCACACTAGCTCGCCCTACTCCACCGTGATTGCATTTAAGAAAAATAACATTTTAAGATAGTTTAAGTTTGGTCAGGAGAGATAGCTCAGCAGTTAAGAACACTAGATGTTCTTGCAGAAGACAGTGCTCAGTTCCTAACATTCACATGGCAGCTCACAACTGTCTGTGACTCCAGTTTCAGGGGACTCTGACACCCTCTTCTGGCCTCCACAGGCATTGCATACACATGATGCACTTACAAGCACACAGGAAAAATACTCATACACATAAAATAAAAATAATAAATAAAAAAAATTTTAAAACCTTATATTTATCAAATCTATTATTTAAAGACTTATAAAAATCTCATTATATAAAGTAGTACTATATAACAAGGAACACAGTGCCAGACAGGAGAAATCTCCCTTCAAGTTGGTCAGAGTACTCTGAGACTCCCAAAATAATACAGACTATTGCCACAGTCATTGATTATCTCCCAGAATTTGAAGGTAAGACTCTACTTCTGAAGACAGTACATGCTTCAGACACAGGACTTGGAAAAATGGAGCTGGAACTGACCTGGAAGCCTTTTCCTTGAAGACTGCTCTCATAGTTCTAGAGGATACTATATAAGCTGCTAAAAGTGAAAATCAATCAATGGTCTAGCCCAGCTCTAAAGCCTAATAACCACAATGACTACCTCTAAATAACCAAACTACTTCTATTGCAGTAGAGGCACTGTTACATAGGGGGTAATCAACAACTATCTAATTGGACTTAAAGCCCTCTCAATGGGAGGGAATTCATGGGTGGCACTGTAAATATGGCCAAATACACATGGCTGGAGAGGTCATAGATCCTGTAGAAAATTATCTCTGTCATATCTTTGGAAAATGAAATTTCTTACTGTATGCTGAATATGGATCCTTATATTTATAGACAATTGTACTGTATAGCATGGTATTACTCAGGGTATGTCTTCCAGCTTCAGGTGATCCAATTAAGAAGAACCCACTCATTTCAGTTAATCCCAGATCCAGTCAAGTTGACACCCAGGATTAACCATCACAAGTCCACCCTTGTCAACTTGACACCCAATAGCATCTCTATCTCTATGTCATGCTTAATACAATGTTGAGGTCATAATTTCACCTAACATGGTATAACTATCCCATAATACAATGACCAATGCATTATATATCTTGAGTAGGTGATAAGGTCTTCGAGGAATGCTTAGTCCTTTAGTGTCTCATAACCCAATATAATCATATAGGTTCACAACACTTAACCACTTAAGACATCTCAATTACATATTCAAAAAAGAATAACTGAAGTATCTGCTTAACATGTGTATACATGCACAAGCCCATTCTTAATCGAATAGGACAAAAATACTCATGTCAATTACAATCCACGTTTCTGTAACTGGTCATGTGGCCTAAGTTGGTATTTGTAACTCCCTTCCTCTACTACCCATTCTGTATTTCCTCTACCATCAGCAAGCACCTTTGCAGGTCTTGGCTCTTTCCCTGGAGGAGTGACCCATACTTTCATCCCTGAAGGGTCTGGGCCATTTGTTGTCCTGTCTGGATTGGGTTGTTGCAGTTTCCCATTGACCTTAATCACAGGACATGGTAACACCAGAAGTCGCCCTAAGGAATCTCCTGCCTTCCAGATATAATTTTCCTCCATTGTGGAGAACCAGTCCAATTTCCCTCTGGTAGTCTGGGTCAATCACCCCTCCTAATACTGTTATTCCTTTCTTAG
>NW_008357993.1:489665-515787 GCF_000622305.1 Nannospalax galili | reverse complement strand
CATGAATCCTGGCTATAGGAGAAACTGTACCATATATTGGATGCTGATTCAAAGCATACACTGCCTTCTGGAGGACCCTGCCCCAGCCCTCCAGGCTATTGCTGCCTAATTGGAGCTGTAACTGTAACTGTGTCTTTAAGAGGCCATTCCATCATTCTATCAAGCCAGCTGCTTCAGGATGGTGGGGAACATGGTAAGACCAATGGATTCCATGACCATGGGTCCACTGTTGCACTTCTTTGGCCGTGAAATGAGTTCCATCGTCAAAAGTGATGCTGTGTGAAATACCATGACTGTGGATAAGGCATTCTTTGTAAGTCCCTGGATGGAAGTTTTGGCAGAAGCAGTACATGCAGAAAAGGCAAATCCATAACCAGAATAAGTATCTATTCCTGTAAGAACAAAATGCTGTCCCCTCCAAGATGGAAGTGGTCCAATGTAGTCAACCTGCCACCAGGTTGCAGGCTGGTCACCACGGGGAACAGTGCCATATCAGGGGCTCAGTGTTGATCTCTGTTGTTGGCAGATCTGGTACTCAGCAGCAGCTGTAGCCAGGTTAGCTTTCATGAGTAGGAATCCATGCTGTTGAGCCCATTCACAACCTCCATCTCTGCCACCATGGCCACTTTGTTCATGGGCCCATTGAGCAATGACAGGGATAGCTGAAGAAAGAGGCTGACAAGCCACAGAGAGGGTCATCCAATCATCTTGATTATTTAACTCATCTTCTGCTGAAGCCACTTTTTGATGAGAATTTACGAGACACAAGTATGTTCACATCCTTAGCCCATTTGGAGAGATCTATCCACATACTTCTTCCCCAAATGTCTTTCTCGCCAATTTTCCAATCATGCTCCTTCCAATTCCCTGACCATCCAGCCAAACCATTGGCTACAGCCCATGAATCAGTATATAATCACACTTCTGGCCAGTTCTCCTTCCAAGCAAAATGCACAACTATGTGCACTGCCCCAAGTTCTGCCCTCTGTGAAGACTTTCCTTCCCCAGTGTCCTTCAGGGTTGTTCTAGAAATTGGCTGTAATGCCGCAGCTGTCCACTTGTGAGTGCTGTCTGCATAGCGTGCAGAACCATCTGTGAACCAAGCCCTAGTCTTCTCTTCCTCAGTCAACTGACCATAGGGCACACCCCATAAAGCCATAGGTGCATGCTTAAGAACAAAAGGCATTGTAACAGGAGTAGGAAACATAGGCATTTGGGCCACTTCTTCATGTAACTTGCTTGTATACTCCGGGCATGCTTGGGCTGATCACGTATATACCACTTCCATTTGATAATGGACTGTTGCTGTGCATGGCTTACTTTATGACTTGGGGGGTCAGATAACACCCAGCTCATGATGGGCAGCTCTGGTTGCATGGTGACTTGGTGGCAAATGTCAAACATTCAGTTTCCACTAAGGCCCAATAACAGGCTAAGAGCTGTCTCTCAAAGGGAGAATAGTTGTCTGCAGATGAAGGCAAATCCTTACTCCAAAATTCCAATAGCCTCCACTGTGATTCCCCTATGGGGGCCTGCCAGAGACTCCAAACAGAATCTTTATCTGCCACTGATACCTCAAGCACCATTGGGTCTGCTAGATCATATGGCCCAAGCGGCAGAACAGCTTGGACAGCAGCCTGGACCTGTTGAAGGGCCCTTTCCTGTTCCAGGCCCCACTCAAAGGTAGCTGCCTTCCAAGTCACTTGATATATGGGTCTTAGTAACACACCCAGATGAAGAATGTGCTGCCTCCAAAATCCAAACAGGCCCACCACGCATTGTGCTTCTTTCTTGGTGGAGGGAGGGGCCAAGTGCAACAACATATTCTTCACCTTAGAAGGAATGTCTACATGCTTCACACCACTGAACTCCTAGAAATTTCACTGAGGTAGAAGGCCCTTGAATTTTGGTTGGATTTATTTCCCATCCTTTCATGCTCATATGCTTTACCAACATGTCCAGACTGTCTGCTACCTCCTGCTCACTGGATCCAATCAGCATAACATCATCAATATAGTATACCAGTGCAATATTTTGTGGAAGAGTCAGGTGAGCCTTTCAAACCAAGTTATGGCACAGTGATGGAGAGTTAATATACCCTTGAGGCAGGACAATAAAGGTATACTGTTGGCTTTGCCAGCTGAAAGCAAATTGCTTCTGGTGGTCCTTATGAACCAGTATTGAGAAGAAAGTATTTGCCAGATCAATAGCTGCATACCAGGTATCAGGAGACATATTAATCTGCTCAAATAAGGAAACTACATCTGGTACAGCAGCTGCAATTGGAGCCACTACTTGATTAAGTTTTCAATAGTCAACTGTCTTTCTCCATGACCCATCTGTCTTCTGCACAGGCCAAATAGGAGACTTAAAGGGAGATGTGGTGGGAATCACCACCCCTGTATCTTCCAAATCCTTGATGGTAGCACTAATTTCTGCAGTCCCTCCAGGGATGCGATACTGTTTTTGGTTCACTATTTTCCCTGGCAGAGGCAATTCCAATGGTTTCCATTTGGCCTTTCCAACCATAACAGCCCTCACTCCACAGGTCAGGGAACAAATGTGGGAATTCTGCCAAGACCTGAGTATATCTATCCCAATTATACATTCTGATACTGGGGAAATAACCACAGGATGAGTTCAGGGACCCACTGGATCCACTGTCAGTCGGATTTCAGCCAAAACTCCATTTATCACCTCCATAAGCCCCTATTTTAACTGGAGGGCCACAATGCTTTTTAGGGTCTCCCAGAATCAGTGTCAACTCAGAACCAGTATCCAATAGGATGCAGAAAGTCTGAATATTTCCTTTCCCCCAATGTACAGTTACTCTAGTAAACGACCACAGGTCCCTCTGGGGAAGGATGGGGGAAAGGCAAACAGCATAACTCTTTAGTACTGTAACAAGATCCTTCCTCAAGGGCACCCTTCCCTTAATTCAAGAGGTTCTGGCCTCTGGGGAAGGATGGGTGAGAGGCGAACAGCATAACTATTTGGTACTGTAACAAGGGCCTTCCTCAAGGGCACCCTTCCCTTCATTCAAGAGATTCTGGGTCTGTAAACTATCTCATCTGGAAGTTAGTTGACTGAGCGAGATTCTCTATTGCTATGATCCAATACTGACTTCCTGTCATTTGCCCTAGAGCTTTTCTGCTTATACAAATCAAATAAAAACTTAGTAGGCTTCTTATGTATGTGGTCTCTGGAAACACTATGATTGATTAGCCAGTACCACAGGTCCATTTGAGTCATGCCATTGTAGGTATTGTTTTGCTTTTGCCACCAATACACTCACCTTGTCTTTGGTAATTCAATACTGCCAACTGACCCCTACTCCAAGGTCCTGTTACACCCATTATATTTACATTTAATTTGTGCAACTGAGCAGCAGCATCTCCAACTCTAAGATTCAGCATAAGGAAAAGAGCAAAACAAAGCTCTTCAAACGGTCCGGTGTCTCTCTTAGTACTTTCCATCTTATAAAATCAGTAAAAGGCATGTCCTCTGGGCTCTCCCATTGTGGAGGATTTGGTGTTGCACTGTGAATCGACTTGTGTGTAATACAATCCCTTCATCAACACTAAACCAAGGGATATCTGGTATCTCCAGCTCTCTGTCAGTAGGCCACCTTTTGATAAATACCTCAGCCAACCAATCAAATAAACTTTTAACACCTTTTTTAACTGCACAAGCTCCCATATTAAACCTAGACTCTCCAGTCAGGGGGCCCATGTCAATAAACTCAGCCTGATCCAATTTTATGTTCCTTCCACCACTATCCCATACCCTTAAAATCCATCCCAGACATATTCATTAGACTTCTCCTTGAATGAATTAGCAAATTCATTAAGTTCTTTAGTGGTGTAGCACACCTCCTCTATGGGCCTGCTTAGCTTTGAGTCTGGTTATAGGTCTAGAGGCAACAACAAATGGGCCCTGAGGGACATCAGCTTTGTCTTGCTGAACGGGAATAGTTTCCTCAATGGAATTAGTTTCCTCAGGCAAGGGTGGAGAGGGTGGGTCTGTTGAGGGTGGGGAGATTAATTCATCAGGTGAATCAATTTCCTCAGAGTCTGAGGATTCAAAATCTTCAGCCTCCTCAGGGTTCTCCCACATATCTCCATCCCACCTGTCAGGATTCCAATCTTTCCCTACCAATGCCCTCACCTTTACTGCTGACACCCTGAGGCTGGGAATTAAATTTTGCATTGTAGTTCAGCCAAATGTATAATAAGGGCTCCAGCTTCATTTTCTGAAGCTTTAGCTCTCTGGCTGCTGGAGAGAAGATTCTCTTCCAGGGCACACTTGGAAACTTTTAAACTGTTGGTTCGAATCTGGAGCGTGTCAATTTTATCATTAAGCTCATTGTTTATCTTCATCACTTTATCCAGAGATGCCAGTGATGCTAGCCAGCATCACTATTTTTCTTATTTTTCCACAAAATGTCAAATGTTTTATGTATAGACTCACTAAATTTCTTGCTCTTCACAAGAGATGCATTAGGAGATTCAAAAGTGTCTGTCTCCATAATTGTTTCAAATAGTCTACACCATGGATTTTCAGTGCGCTCCATGCTACCTGAAGACTCTGAGTTGGAGAGCCTGCTCCAAATACCAACAAACCCATTAAAGAAATTCATCCTTTCAATTCTGTTTCTCTAGAACCACCCCACTTCTGGTACCACAATCTGTATTAGTCAGGTTCTCCAAAGAAACAGAACCAGTAGAATGAATATATATGTATAGAGATTTATCATCTTAGCTCACAGGATAGAGTCTGAGTAGTCCAACAACTGGAGAGGCTGAGAATCTGTAGTCGCTCAGTCCACAAGGCTGGATGTCTCAGTAGTCCTGATCTGGCGCTGAAGGTCTGATGAATTCCAAAAGATCAGCCAGTCTTCAGTCTACAGCAGCAAGACGAACTCACCAGCGACAGAGAAGGCAAGCAGAAAAAAGCCAGGTGTTCTCCTCTTCCTTGGCCTTTTATACGGGCTGCCATCAGAAGGTAACACCCACATTCAGGGTGTGTCTTCCAGCTTCAGATGATCCAATTAAGAAGATCTATCTCATTTCAATTAATCCCAGATCCAGTCAAGTTGACACCCAGGATTAGCCATCACAACCACTCATCAAAGAAGCTACTTTTTGCAACAGATAGAGGCTATTACAGAGTTCCACAACAAGTCACACACCCAGAATAAATGTATGAGAGATGCCCAGCCCTGAGTGACACATCTACAGTGGAACCTCTACACCTAAGGCTCATGGAACATAGTGGACCATCTCTCAACTCTCACCAGCAAAATTTCCTCATACAGCAGAGTGCGATGCACACAGAAGGCCGCAACTGGCTACGTTTTAGAGAATAAGAGACTACAAAGTGTGTGTCCCTAGTGGATAGGACTCCTATTAAACCTCACCCACCCATGACTCAGGGATCATTGCAGAAGAGGAGGTGGACAGATTTTAAGGGCCAGGATTGGTGCATGAACATAAGGAAACAGAGACTTTCAGACCACTGGAAACTTGTTCATATGAACTTGCACCAGTGCTGACAGCATGCACAAGAACCATGCCAACTTAATCAGATGAAAATGCAGCATAGAATGGGGAAATGGGCAAGCAGACTCCAAATCTAGCCAAGGAACTATTGACAAATTACTGCAGAGTGAGGGAGACTAGATCTTCTTTAAGGGAATGACTCTAGATAGGCTGACTAGACTCCAGTGGATGAACTTGTACCGAGGGATAGAAATGCTTGACTGGATAGGACTTAACATATATGACAAATTACATGAAAACTTGTAGGGGAAGCTATGTAGGGTGGGGAGGAGGTAGGGGTTCTAAATTTTATTAAGTTTAGGGGTGCCCTAGGCACAATGAAGTGGTACAAAGGCCCTCACCTTGTATAGGAAGGTCCTTAGTCAGGATGTCCATAGTTTTTGCATACATAATGTGGGACACAAGTTTATTCCCATTATTTTTAATATCTTTTTCTTTTTAAAATGAAATCACATATGCTGAGTGAAAAAAGTACTAATGTACCCTAATAAAAAAATTACCCATGATGTAAGATTCAACCAGAGAAAACTACATGAAAATTTTCATGTTGCTGAGCTACCCCCCATTTCTCTCTCTCGACAGTGTCTCACTCTGTTGCTTAGGCTGATCTAGAACTCAATATGTAGTTCAGGATGATGATTCAAACTTACAGTAATTTTCCCACCTCAGCCTCCCAAATGCTGGGACTAAAAGTGTGTAGAAGTGTGTACCACCATGCCCAGATTTGTTTCTGAATTCTTAGCACACACACATTATCATACATATCCTGAGCATATGCTTGGCATGTGTATGTTTATACTACACACAGACAAAAGGCTTTCTGAAGTAATTCACTTGGGAACAATTAATTGTATAGAACTGGAATGCATTCCTTACCAGGAGATTAAATTCATTTTGGCTAAAGAACTCAACTTTTGAATGCACTCACCAGAGTCATTACATACAGATATGTGTTAATACTTTTCATAACAGCTACAAGAGCAGGGCTATGCATTTCAATAATGCTGAAAATATTTCTTCAGATTCTTTACAAAGTACTCAATATATTACTCTGAATTTCTCCAATTGTAGTACATCCTTACTTTTGAGAAGCATATTGAAATTCTGATATTCAGAGGCTAATGCAAATGATTAGATTGTATAATGTGGATGGCACATTGCATACCGAGGGAGAACAAGCTTGTTTCATCCATGGAAGCATAGCTAGAAGAAACACATTGTCCAAAGTGAACTCCAGCTGGCTGGCTCAATGGACTTCAACATTGCTTCCCACTTAGCTCCTATGCATTCTATGTATGAATGTACTTCTTCCTTCCTTCCTTCCTTCCTTCCTTCCTTCCTTCCTTCCTTCCTTCCTTTCTTCCTTTCTCAAGTTAATAACCTTTATTGGAACTTTTTAAAATAAATATTTTTAATTTCTTAGAGTATTTCATACCATGTATTTTGATGATATTCTCACTCAACTCCTCCCCTTAATTCATCCCAGATTCACCTCTACCTTCCTATTCCCTTGTTCTCTTTTAATTTTAGTTTAAACCCATGAACTCCAATTGTGCTGTCCATGTACTTCAAGGTATGGGGCCATCCAGTGAAATGTGGTCAATCTGCCAGGAGCCATACCCTTAAAGAAAACTGACTCTCTCTCCCCAGAAGCCATAAATTCTCCACAGCTCTTCAGTCACAGGTAGGAGCCCATGAAACCCTTCCCACTCAATACTATAATGCTGAGTGGCTTGGTATTCTGCAGATCTTGTATAGGCAACAAGAGCTGCTGTGAGTTCCTGAGTCAAGGTCCTGCCCTGTCCAGAAGACATGGTTTTGCTCCAGTATTCCCCAATCTCTGGCTATTAAAATCTTCCCACCCCTCTTCTGAGATGGTTCCCGAGCTTTGGGGAGGAGGTGTACTATAGACGTCCCATTTGCAGCTGAGCATTCCACAGTCACTTATTCTTTGCACTTTGATCAGTTGTGATTTTTTTGTGTGTTTCTGTGCACCATCCACTATACAAAGAAACTCTGATGAAGTCTGAGAGCTACACTAATCTACCTGTAGAGAGATAGGAACTTAGAGGGCAGTTTGATACTATGTCCATATAGCAAAGAATAATAATGGGGAGGGAGGTTGGGGGGGCTGGGGGCTAAAGAAGTTGGGGAGGTGATAGAATGTGTGAATTGCAAAAGAGCCACAAGCCTCATTAGGGAAAGCCATAAATCCCTTAAAGTATCTAACTGGCCCTAAATTGGCAGCCTGGCCTTGCCCAAGCCTGGTCCTGCTGAAGCCTTATCAATTGGTCACTCCCTGGACTGAGAGAGAGACAATTTATAGAGCCCACCTGTCTCCTTTAATGCCATAGATAACTCACCCACTTGTCTGAGAAAAGAGACCCTCAAGGACACCAAACCAGGGCACTAATTCAACTCCCCACAAAGTGCAGCTGTGTCTCACAACTTTCATATAAAAACCCCTGGTTTCTTTGTCTAGTTGTAGATGCTTGGTTCCCACGGACAGCCTCTACCTCTCACTGTATCTTCTTTGAATAAAGGAAGATATATTCCTTGCCTGTTGCAGGTCTGGCTCTGATTTCTTGTCTCATATTCCTCTATCTTTCCTTTATTTTCCAAAATTCTAATGGAGGGGGGATAACTAACTGTAAAGATGTCTGACAAACTACATGGAAACCTATTATTATATAATTTTTTATATGAACATAAAAGAATTTAGTTGGAATTACCTTATTGGATTATGCTCATTACAGAAGCCATAGGCTGTAAAATAAAAAGCCCAATGACAGGTGTGGGATATTCCCCTCAAGTTGTTGGTCAGAAATGTCCCAGAGCCCTCTCCCCCAAAAAAGAAAACAGTGCAAGCTATTGCCATTGCTCTTGAGTGTCCTCTAGAACTTGATAATAAGAACCTATTGCTGAAGACATCACATACATTGATCACATGACATAGAAAAATCCACTAAGTCCTGACCAGGAAGTTTTATCCAGCTGTGAATGGCAATAATTACTGGAGTAGAAAGATATTGCCCACAGGTACAATAGTGGCATGAATATTATGGGAGTAACCAATTTCTTTCTGATTAAATTTAAGGCCCACTTCACAGCAGGAAAAACATGCATGATACTACAAAACTGGTCAAGAACCCATGGCTAGGGAGCTCATCCAAAAGGTGAACCTACAACTATTATTTTGCTAAAGGGGCAACATATCATTTCTTGTTTCTTAACACAACCTCTCTGAGATGTCGTTTTCCATGTTTCTCAAAACTCACTGTCCTTGAAATTTCCTCTTATTGAGTGAAGAGCTCAGTTCAGTAACTCTGTGGCAGGTCCCAAGTTTCTGTTTTCCTAAGGATCTTCCAAGGGTATCACTTTGAGTATTATGATTTTAAGGCTCAGCTCAAAATATCCCTAGTTTCTTGTTGTGATTTGTTTTTTTAACGTAGGGAGAAGAGATCTCTCCATCCTCTATCTCAGTGACTCCCACACTTGTGAACATACTATATTCTCCTGAGGAACTTCAAAACCAAGAAGGACCTGACCTCATCCCAGAGATTGTGGCTGATCATCATGCTTCATAGCCTGGACCTTGGAAGTTTTTAAAGATCTCCAAGAGATCCACTTTACAGACAAGTTGAGAAACCACTTCCTCTATCATATTGTCATGCTAGCTATGATTCTTTTGTGTGCATGATTGTCTTTGCTTTTGTCTAACGTGCCATCTGAGCTTTTCAGTCCTCTGTGAGAAGAAACAGAGCCTTTGTTCCCCTCACGGTATTTTACACGCAGCAGTGCTCTGTCAAATAAGTAAACAAATTAAGATGAACAAGTGAAAACGACTATATGGAAGACATCATGCATTCCACCAGCCCCTAGTGGAATAGACTCCCCAGAAGTCTTTTACCTCGTGTATGCCCATCTTTCTCATCCTAGGTTTTCTAACTTCTGTTCTGAATATACTTGAGCTTCTGACCATTTTGGTCCATGAACTTCTTAAGGAAACTTTTCTGGCATAATCCTTATGTTATAGTTCATTTCTCACTTGTTACCATGGGCTCACTAAGGAATCCATCAGAGTCCAAGATCAAGGGACACATGGCTTCTACCCCTTGGCATTCCAAAAGAGCAGGAACAGGGACAGCCCATTACTATGGTGTGTTATATTTATTTTTATATGTTGAATCAACTTTGCATCTCTGGGATGAAATCATTGGACATGATGTATTATCTTCTTAATGCGATCTTTAGTTTGTGATCATTTTATTGAGGATTTCTACATCTACGTTCATCAAAGAGATTTGTCTGTACTTGTCTTAGTCATTTTTCTGTTGTGATAAAACACCATGATCAAGGAAACTTATAAAAGGAAGTTTAATTAGCTAATGGTTCTGTATTAGTCAGAAACAGAGCCAGTAGAATGAATATATATGTATAGAGATTTATCAGCTTAGTTCACAGGATAGAGTCCGAGTAGTCCAACAATGGCTGCACCACACTGGAGAGGCCGAGAATCTGTAGTCGCTCAGTCCACAAGGCTGGATGTCTCAGTAGTCCCAATCTGGTGCTGAAGTTCTGATGAATTCCAAAAGATCAGCAAGTATTCAGACTACAGCAGCAAGACAAACCCACCAGTGAGAGAAGGCAAGCAGCAAAAAGTAAGGCATTCTCCTCTTCAATGGCCTTTTATATGGGCTGTGATCAGAAGGTAACACCCACATTTAGGGCATGTCTTTCAGTTTCAGATGATCCAATTAAGAAGATCTTTCTCATTTCAATCCCAGATCAGTCAAGTTGACACCCAGGATTACCCATTGCAAACCCACCCCTTGTCAACTTGACACCCAATAGCATCTCTCTATGTCATGCTTAATTTTCAAATGAAAACAATGTTGAGGTCATAATTTCTCCTAACATGATATGACTATCTCATCATACAACGACCAGGTGATAAGGTCTTTGAGGAATGCTTAGTCCTTTAGTACCTCATAACCCAATATAATCATATAGGTTCACAACACTTAACCACTTAACACTTAATTACACATTCAAAAAAGAATAACACAAGTATCTGCTTAACATATATGTGTACATGCATAAACCTATTCTTAATCAAATAGGACAAAAATACTCATGTCAATTACAATCCACGTTTCTGCAACTGGTCACGTAGCCTAAGTTGGCATTTGTAACTGCCTTCCTCTACTACCCATTCTGTATTTCCTCTACCATCAGCAAGCACCTCCGCAGGTCTTGGCTCTTTCCCTGGAGGAGTGACCCATACTTTCATCCCTGAAGGGTCTGGGCCATTTGTTGTCCTGTCTGGATTGGGTTGTTGCAGTTTCCCATTGACCTTAATCACAGGACATGGTAACACCAAAAGTCACCCTCAGGAATCTCCTGCCTTCCAGATATAATCTTCATTACCTCCATTGTGAAGGATAAGTCCAATTTCCCCCTGGTAGTCTGGGTCAATCACTCCTCCTAATACTGTTATTCCTTTCTTAGCCTGCTGACTTAAGGGCATCAGAAGCTCAAATTGTCCAGGGGGAAGTCTTAGCTTCCAGTTCAATGGAAAGTTTGTTGTCTCTCCTGGCAGAAGCACTCCCTCCTCTGGAACCAAAACATCTAAGCCAGAAGAGTGAGTGCAAAGTCGAGGGTACAGGAAGAAAAAATTTTCAGGTGGGTCACCAGGTGATAGTGAGTGGAATCAGTCCCACTTCCACTCCTTGATTCCTGGACCCGTGAATCCTGACTATAGGAGAAACTGTAGCATATGTTGGATGCTGATTCAAAGCATACACTGCCTTCTGGAGGACCCTGCCCCAGCCCTCCAGGTTATTGACACCTAATTGGTGCTGTAACTGAAACTGTGTCTTTAAGAGGCCATTCCATCGTTCTATCAAGCCAGCTGCTTCAGGATGGTGGGGAACATGGTAAGACCAGTCGATTCCATGACCATGGGCCCACTGTCACACTTTGGCTGTGAAGTGAGTTCCCTGGTCAGAAGCCATGCTGTGTGGAATACCATGACTGTGGATAAGGCATTCTGTAAGTTCCTGTATGGTAGTTTTGGCAGAAGCATTATGTGCAGGAAATGAAAGTATGGGTCACTCCTCCAGAGAAAGAGCCAAGATCTGCAGAGTTGCTTGCTGATGGTGGAAGACATACAGAATGAGTAGTAGAGGAAGGTAGTTACAAATACCAACTTAGGCCATGCGACCAGTTGCAGAAATGTGGATTGTAATTGACATGAGTATTTTTGTCCTATTTGATTAAGAATAGGTTTGTGCATGTATACACATATGTTAAGTAAATATTTGTGTTATTCTTTTTTTAATGTTACACACATATGTTAAGCAGATACTTGGGTTATTCTTTTTTGAATGTGTAATCGAGATGTGTTAAGTGGTTAAGTGTTGTGAACCTATATGATTATATTGGGTTATGAGACACTAAAGGACTAAGCATTCCTCGAAGACCTTATCACCTACTCTAAGATATACAATGCATTGGTCATTGTATGATGGGATAATCATGTCATGTTAGGAGAAATTATGACCTCAACATTGTTTTCATTTGAAAATTAAGCATGACATAGAGAGATGCTATTGGGTGTCAAGTTGACAAGGGGTGGACTTGTGATGGCTAATCCTGGGTGTCACCCAGGATTAGCCATCACAGTTTCCAAAGGAGCAGGAATCCGTCATGGTGAGGAGACATGGTGGCAGAGGTGGCTGGAGTAGGAGCAGAAAGCAGAGGCTCACATCTTCAAGCGGGCACAAGAAGCAGTGTGACTAGAGATCTGGCAAGGCTTAAGAACTCTCTAAGCCTACCTCCAGTGATGTGCTTCCTCCAGCATGGCCACACCTTTTAAGACCTCCCAAAACAGCATCACCAACTGGAGACAAATTGTTCAAATACTTGCAGTTCATGGGGGAGTTTTCATTCAAACCACAGTACTTTTGAGGATTTTTATGTGTCTTTATCCAGTTTGGGTAATAAAGCTATAATTGCTTTATAGACTAAGTATGGTAGTGTTCCTTTTCTGTTTTGTGAAACAGTTTCAGAGGTGTTGGTATTGCTCTTCCTTGAAAGTTTCACAGAATCCATCAGTAAATTCATCTGGCCCTGGACTTTCTTTGTGGGAAGACTTTTAATTACTACTTCAATCTCATTGATTTTGGTGTGTCTGTTTATGTTGTTTACATCTTCTGTCCAATGACATTCTTCACAGAACTAGAAAAAAAATCCTAAAATTCATATGAAAACAAGGGGAAAAAAACCCACAGATAGCCACAATTCCAAGCAGAAAGAATACAGCCAGAGGGATTACACTACATAGCCTCAACCTATACTATAGAACCATAGTCACAAAGACAGCAAGGCACAGGCACAAGACATATAGAACAATGGAACACAATAAAAGACAGAGATAAGTCAATACAGCTAAGGGCAGCTAATTTTTGACAAAGATGTCAAAAACATGCATTGGAAAAAAGTCAGCCTTTTCAAGAAATGGTGCTGGCAGAATTGAGTATTCCTCTCAGAAGAATGAAAGTAGATCTGTATCTCTCACTCTGTACAAAGACCAATTCAAACTGGATCAAAGACCTTAATTTAAACTGGAAGCACTGAAACTGATAAAGGAAAACACGGAAAAACACCAGTACATAGATACTGGCAACACAGTTCTGAACAGAACTCCAGTAGCAAGGAGCTATTGCTAAGAACTGATGAATGGGTGCGCTGGATAGCTTTAGTTGTCAACTTGACACACCTGAGTAGAAGGAGCCTCAATTGGGGAATTGTCTCCATTGGACTGGCCTGTGGCCATGTCTGTGGGGTATTTTCTTGACTTTTGAGTGATGTGGGAGGGCCCAGCCCATAAGGGTCGTGCCACCCCTGGGCAGATTTTTCTGTATTGTATAAGAAGCAGGCTGAACATGGAGCAAGCCAGTAAGCAGTGTTCCTCCATGGCCTATACATCAGCTCCTGCCTCCAAGTTCCTGCCCTGAGTTTCTACCTTGGGCTCCCTGATAAACTGTGACCCAGAAGATATGAGCCAAATAATCCCTTTCCTTCCCAAATTGGTATTGGTTAGAGTGTTTGGTCACAGCAACTCAAAGCAAACTAGAACAATGGGATTACATAAAATGATACAACTTCTATACAACAAAAGAAATTAATGAAGTGAATAGACAACCATAGAATGGGAGAAATTTTTTGCCAACTATACTTCAAACAAGGTGTTACTGTCTAGAATAAATAAAGAACTATAAAAATTAAACACCACAAAAATCCCCCAAACTGCCAATCACTAAATGCTAATGAACTGAACAGAGAGCTCCCAAAAGAAGCAAATTAATAAATATCTTTTAAAGTGTTCAATATCCTGGGCCATTAGAGCAAAGCAAATTAAAACTGATTTGAGAGTCAATCTAACCTACTGAGAATACCTACTGTCAAGAAAACAAATGACAATAAAAGCGGGCCAAAACCTAGAAAAAGAATCCTTATTCACTGTTGGTGGAAGTATACAGTGGTGTAGTCATTATGGAAATTAACATGGCAGTTTCTCCAAAAAATTAACATAGAACTACCATGTGACCTACCTATACCATTCCATATATATATATATATATATAGTCCCATGTTATACATATATTCCCATGTTATATATATGTATATATATATAACATGGGAATATATATGTATATATAATCTCCAAAGAACTCTACACCTTACTAAACAGACTGGTTCACATCCATGTTCCTTGCTGCTCATTTCACAATAGCAAGGAAATGGAATCAACCCAGATATCCACCAACAGAAGAGTGAATAATGAAGATGTGATGCACATACCCAATGGAATTTTATTCACTTGTAAAGAAAAGTAAAATTATGATATTTTGGAGAAAATGTATGGAATTGCAAAATATTAAACAAGATAACCCATGCTCAGAAAGAAATATACCATATGTTATTTCTCATATGTGGATCTTAACTTCTTAAGAATATATGTATTTAGGTGAGGTGAGAGTGAATGTGAGTAAAGGCCAGGAAACTAGAAAGGAGTTCAGGAGACTGGAAAAGGAAGCTTTAAAGGCTAGGGATGAGTGGGTAAGAGAACATAGATAGAGGGAACAGAAATACTAGGGGTAGAAAATCACAGGGGGAGCAAGAGAGAGGATCAAAATGCGGGGGGATCAGAGGGGAGGAGTCAGGAGAGGCAATCACAATGAAATAGCCATTAAAGCGTCATAAGGATTTCTGTCACTCTGGAAGACAATTAAAAATAAATAATTAAAAGTTTGACAACTGTCTTTCATGAGCTGGTATGGCACCACCCTTGTACCATGCTGTCTCCTCTGTTCCCTTGAAAGCACAACCAGTATTACCAGGCTTATGAACATTAGGAAATTATAGCCTCGAGCCACCGAGAGGGAGAGAGGGAGAGAGAGAGAGAGGGGGTGAGAGAGAGAGAGAGAGAGAGAGAGAGAGAGAGAGAGAGAGAGAGACTGAATCACCCCTAAAATTAGGTTTTCTTTGAGGAAGGAGAATGGTGTCGATTTTCAATTAATTTTCTAAATAGTGTGCAGTGTTCTTTTGTCTATAACTTTTGAGACAGTCATATAAATTAGATGATTCACTTTCAAGAGTTCAGGTGACTTGACAATGGCTCCACTTTTCTAAATCCAGTTTCTTCATCTGTAAAGTCAGATACCAAGCAGGTTATAATGAGGGCTAATTAGGATAATGTTTTTAAAGTAACGACAGCACTTCTCTCACTTGCCTGACTGCATGCTCTGGGCACTGTTACTGTTCTTGTTGCAGCTTTGTGTTTACAGAGGAGGGCATTGACCAGGACAGCCCTGCTTTATGGTTGGCCTCCTGATAATCAAGGAAATTAAAGTTGGAAATGAATAGGAGAAAAGCAGTCCTTTTGATGTACAACTTTCATTAACCTTAAATTTCTTCTTTTGTAGGAAAAGGCTTTTTCTTACTAGCTCACAAGTTCCAGCTACCATCAAGGAAATCTTTGGGAAAGTCATAACCTGAGAGATAATTCTTTTTCTCTCTCCTAAATCTAGGTATAAAATCTTTTGCATGCTGAAGATATTTGGTTTGTTTGAGACAGGGTCTCCCTGTATTCCCAGGTGGCCTAGAGCTCACTATGTAGACCAGGCTGGCCTTGAACTCACAGAGATCTGCCTGCCTCTGCCTCTGGAGTGCTAAGACTAAAGGTGTGTGCCACTTTGCCCGGCACTTGGTGATTCTTTAACATTGTATTTTTCTACATATATTGAATTTTTGTGCATCTCATAAAATGTATTTTAATCATATTTAGACCCATCCCCTATCTATATTCCCCCATAACCCACCCACTCATTTCATGCATTCTGTCATATATATTAAAACCATAGTCAAGTTTGTGTACTCAAATGTCCTTTGGTGTGAGTTCATTCACTGGAGCCTGTTCAACCTATCTACATCACCCCCTTAAAGAAAACCAGCTCTCCCTCACTCAGCAGTGTTCAACTGCCGATAGTTCCTCAGCTAAATTCTATGTTGGATTTTTGTCTGATTGAGTTTGCACAGATCTTGTGCATGCGATCACTGTTGCTGTAAGCTCATATTACCAAGTTCCCAGAAACCTGGAAGACTCTGTTTTTATGGCCGTGCACCTGCTCCCAGGCTCTTACACTCTTTCCACCCCTTTTCCTCAATGGTACCTGAGCCCTGGGTGGGTGAGGTTTTATATAGGAGTCCTATCCAGGGGCACATACTCTGCAGTCTCTTAATTTCTACACTTTGGCCACTTGTGGCCTTCTGTTAACACTGATTTTTAATGTAGTAAGGTGAATGAACTTAACTTTGAGTAAATAGTCCTGTTTTACTCAAATGAGGTGTATAATCATGTGCCAAACTTTGAAAAATGGAACTCAGCAACTAGGCAGCACCTTGCTGTGGGTGTGGCTATATCCTGTCTGGGGGCAGGGAGGGGGCAGGTAAGGATGTCTTCTGGAAGGTAGAGGATCTCTTTCCATCTCTATCAGGGCAGAAAATAAATCAGACTTCTGATACAAGACTATTGGGGTATCTTTGAGAATGAAATCCATGGACCACAGAGGGTGAGTTTTAGAAAGAAGTATTTTATTATAGGGAGTTTAGGAGAGAAAGAAGGCAGAACTCCTGTACAGCAAAAGTGGTCCACAGGAGTAGGATGTCATTGAGCTTCACTACCCTGTTGTGCCCAAAGAACGGATCCGCAAGAATTACCATGGAGTCCAGAGAGCATGCAAGAACAAAGAGCCTTTATTTGGGCTTTAGCTTGGACTCTCAAACCAAACTAACGTGGTAGGTTTGTCTGAGAGGCCCGATTGCAGGGGGAGGGAGCTTTTCATAGGTTTCAGACAAAGGGAGGAGGGGAATGACAGAGTTATATTTTGATTGGTCCAAAGAGCCCACACATGCCACATACTTTTGAACTGATTGGTTACAGCCTTGGAGGCCTCTCATTGGTGGGTGCTGCCCTCAGGGCTGTGGAATGTGCTGACTGTTATCTTCAGGGCTAGAGGACCCTGTTTATTCCTTATAAGGCCTCAAACCTGCCCAGGCCCTCTGGACATGCCTGGGCTTGCATAGTCTATGTCCATGAGACATCACAAAAATGGAGGAATCAGTAGTCAAAATGGAGACGGTGCAGTTTGTCCCTCTGGTTCCCTCAAGCCAAGTGATTTACAGAAGCAAAAAGAGCAGTTAGTCCTAAATAGGGGCAGGGGTCTAGGGAGTCCAGGGGAGGGGGCCAAGGAGGAGGGCTCCACAACCCTGGAGTTAATAAGGCTTTAGTGGAGGGAAGAAGAGAGAGAGGTGATCTGTTCACTCCAGTTCCCATTCCAGGTGTCAAGTCCCTTGAACAGGGTAATCCTTTAGGGAAGAGATAGGAAGCAAACAGACTCCCTTTCTGGCATCCCTAGCCTCTGACTGTGGTGGAACCAATGACATTTTTGGCTTAGATAGTTCTGACATCTCTGGACTTGGGCAAGTACAAGTGTACTGGCAGGCCCAAGGACATTTCTGGCTTATAGCCACTTTTCTTTGAGGGTCTTTTTACTCCAAACTACCAAAGCAATTTCTACCTCCTGTTCTCATCCATTTGGTCCTTCCATAATGGAGGACTATTCCCTTGGGACTGAGGTGAAGGTGGAGGCCCCAGATCTGTCCAGGAGAACAAGGTGAGTTTTCCTCTGCACAGACCCAAGTGTCTTTCATTGCAAGATACAGGGAACTAAGGAATGCACAGTCTTTGGACAAACCCTGAAGAAAACACAAGGAGGAGCTTCTAGGGAATATCCTGCCTAGGAGCTATTAATAAATTTAAATTTTCTCTTTGGCATCCAATTGCTTCCTCTACTGCCCTAACTTCAATTATCCTTTGTTAAACATTGTTGCATGGGTTTAGCTGGTACTTGGAGAATGTATTGATGCCCATATAGGAGAGCCCATTGTCTGTACTTGGGAGGAAACAAGTTATTAGATGGCAGAAGATGAAAGTAGAAAAATATAAAAGATGTATCAGAGCAACACAAGAAATTTGGATGAAGAAGTCAGAGAGACCAAGTCATTTAATGAAACACAAAAGCATCTCTGGGAATTCTTAAGGATTCCCTCAGCATGATGGAGGGTAGAAAAGAATCTGGTAAAACCAGTTCTTCACATAGCACAGACTAGGATTCCAGATCAGTCTGTTTTCTTTCTTTGTGTCATTGTTGTTTGAGTCAAAAGGAAAAGTTACCAAGAAAGCTAGAGGTTTTGCTGATATTGGAGTTGAACTAATTTGCTAGGGCTGCTGTAACATGCCACCATGTGGGCGCTTACATAGTAACAGACATTTATTTTCTCACAGTTCTGGAGCCTCGAGCTCCAAATCAAGGTTTCAACAGGTCTGGCCTTTCCTGGAGCTTTTCTGGCTTGCAGATGGCTACTTTCTCACTGTGTCTCGGCACAGCTTTCTTCTGTGTGTATGACTCGCTTGTGTTTCATCCTCTTCTTACAAGACACCAGTTTGGATTAGTGGCTAAAATCATATTTTGAGAGTACTCATTTCAGCCCATGAATCAAGGCAAAGACAGATGTGAAAGTACAATTATATCTTGGCCTTAAGATCCGGAAAAATTCAAAGCAAAACAGGCGATGTCAATAACAGGGTAATAACTTCTTTCCTTATTCCAACTTTCTCTGTCCTGTCCTTTACAAAGCATAGAGCCTTGTTCTTAACTGATTGCCTTTCTAGAAACCTAGGCTTTCTCTTCAATGCTAACCCTTAAAGTTTTTAAGGACTGATCTCTGTTAGGGATGAGGGGAGGGGTGTCATGGAAGGATTTCAGGGCTAAGGTTATAAAAGGAAGGAAGCCTTTGGTCTAAAGCTCAGCACTCAAAAGCATGCCTAAGAGATGGCAAGTTGTGCTGCAGGCAAATTTGCTTTCTATACTTGACTTCCTGGCTACCTCTGGGACGCCCAGTACTTCATTCAAATGCACTCAAGGCAAAGCACTCAAACACTCACTGAGCATTTCTGTGGCAGGTTTCCAGTACTTCTTTCTTCTTGTTAAATAGTGACAAAGAAAATTACACAAAGCAACCAGGATGTTGACATGCCATTTGCCTCACAGTTTACTTCAAAGCCTCCTCAGAGTTTTGTGAATTTTACTTTCTAGAACAAAGAATATCATTGACATAAGCAGCAAGTATGCCAGTGAAGTGAGTCTCAACACTGAGCACGTTCTGGATTTTCAGGTCAGAAGCAATCTCTTAGCAAGCAAAACCCAGTAGTCTTGTAGTTATAAGCTCAGCTGACACAGACTTATTTACCCAACCTGCTGATTTTCTAACATTCACCGCAAAGTTCAATAATGAACATATTTCACTTGGATTCTCTTCCCAAACTCATATTCTTGTATTGCAACATTCCCCAGCAATACAAGCACAAGCCTTTCCTCAATCAAGGTGCACCTTGGGTTCACCTTGCTTTCATTGGCTGAAGATAACTTCTGGGAACTGATCATCCACATGCAGGACCATAAGAATTTGCTTAAAGGATGGGATGATGACTCGGTCAGGTACGAGCTCATTGTACAAGCCTGAGATCCAGAATGTGATCCCTAGCACCCATGCTAAGAAGCACAGCACCTCGTAATTGCAAAGTGAGTGCTAGGGAAGCAGAGACAGTGGGATTCCTGGGGCTCACAGGCCAGTCAACCTCATCTTCTAGCAAGCTCCAGGTACAGGAAAAGACCTTGTCTCAATAAAAGTAAAGGAGGAGCGTCATTGAGCAAGACACTCGACACTGACCTCTAGATTCTACACCTATGCACAAACTTGGATGGATGCACCCCATCCATGTATACGTGGGGGGGGAGAGGGGTGTGTGCTTGTGGGGGAGAGAGAGAGAGAGAGAAAGAGAGAGAGAGAGAGAGAGAGAGAGAGAGAGAGAGAGAGAATTTAATTAAACCCTCCAAGAAAGTTTAAAGCACTACCACAAGATTTTTTAGGATCAATAGGAAGTGTTTTCTGTCTAGTTGTTAGCTATATATAGTAAACTATTGGAGGAAAGGTTTTCTTGTGTCAGAGTCTCTCTGTCAAAGCCTCAACTTGAATTAACTTTAACTCTTATCATATTCCATGTCTCATCCCCAGTTTCAATATTTTCCAAGAAAATGCATAAACCAAAGCCTCAACCATGACTTATGATTACCCTTGAAATATTTATCTCTAGTATTAGTCATAGACACAGTAGAGGGGCGCATAGCCTATGGCTGATATAAAAATTCTTGTTTAATTGACAACTGATGTCAGTCCTCTGAAACCTGACAATTAATGTTGCTCATAAATGGCAATGTTGGCTGGGTATGGTGGTATATATCTTTAATGTCAGCACTTGGGAGGTAGAGGCAGAGGCATGTGGATTTCTGTGAGTTCTAGGCCAGCCTGATCTATATAGCAAGAGTTCATCCCTGTCCTCTTTTAGAACTGTTGACCAGAGAGATCCCTGAGATCCTTAAACAATACTGGCAATTTCCATTGCACTTGATTACCCGTCAGAACTTAAGCATAAGACCCAATTGTTGAAGATACTACATACCTGAGTCACAGAACAAACAAACAGAAATCAAGCTGGTACTGACCTTGAAGCTACATCTCTGCTAGCTATCTATCATAGTACTAGAAGATGCTGTGTATGTACTGTCAGAAAAAGGTAAATCATCTCTCTTCCCCAGCTGTGAACCCTGGAAGCTACAATAACAACTAGCTTGGAAAAATAGGCCCACTGGTGCAATAACGGCACGAATGCTATGGGGGTAACCAAATACACTCTGCTTATGTTTAAGGCCCACTTCATAATAGGGAGTCCATACTTGACACTATTGTCAGAGCCAAGATCCTGTAGCTAAACAGATCACAGGCCATAGGGGACACCTACCACGATCATTTTGCTAAGTAGACATAAAATTAAACTAACTCATAATGACTTGTTGTTATACGCATAGATTAGTGCAGCTCTCAACTCTCATCAGAGGCAGTTCTTCTGGCAGCAGATGGCGATTAACACAAAGACTTACAAATGGTCAATATGCAGAGAATAAGTGGCTGGGTAGTGTTCAGCCCTAAATGTACACTTCCATGGCACCCTTTCCTCCAAAGGCCCAGGGATCACTATGGAAGGGGGCGGGGGGTGGAAACATTGCAAGAGCCAGAGCTGGTAGATGAATATGAGAAAACTGTGTTGTCTAAACATCACAGGGTAGTTGCACATATGAACATTCAATACTTATGATAGCATCCATGAGAACTATACAAACCCAAGTCAGAGAGGGTCCCAGGATGGATGGGGGAAGTGGGTAGGCAGCCCCAGCCCTAGCTGGGGGTCTATTGGCAAATGATAGATGTTGAAGGGGGGGGGGAATCAGTTTTCTCTACTGGTGTGTCATCTGGTAGGTTGACCAGATTCAAAGGGGTAGATGCACACCTAAGATCACCTAGGAAACATAGATTACACTAGATAAACCCTAAAAAATATTAAGACAAATAATAATAAAAGATATGCGGCCTGTCTGGGGAGCTCTGCGGCCCGTGTCGGCAAGTTTTGTTGCTACAGTCCCTACGTCCCCCACTTCCACTTCCAGATGCCAAATATCAAGATGGTTGGTCTGACTTTTTTTTATTTATTTTGGATTTTTGAGACAGGGTCTCCCTGTAGCCCTAGCTGTCCTGGAACTCACTATGTAGACCAGGCTGGCCTTGAACTCACAGAGATCCACCTGCCTCTGCCTTCCGAGTGCATATTTTAAAGGCAATGTCTAGAGTGATTCCTCTGCAGGACTTTTATTATTTATTTTTAGGGACACGTATTTTTCTAACATTATGTGATAAATTTGGCTCATATTAAACTATGGTGTATCATTCATAGCACCTCTGTGTGGATGACCCAACACACCTTTTCCACTTTCTATAGCTTCACTTTCTACGTTCTTTCTCTTACTCTCCAGAAAAACCCATGCTCTCAAGAACACTATCCATCCAACAATTTCCCACTCCCTTCCATCTGGCTGCTTAGCACTGCCAGTCAGAACTGGCTTTGGACTCTCTGGCTTATGCTGTTATACCAAATGACAACTGAATTGTGCTTTAGAGACCTATGTTTGCAAAGAAACTTAAGGCCTGCAGTCACTTAGGGATGGGTGATTGAGGAAAGGCTTGTGCCTGTAAAACCCAGACAATATGAAAATGTTTCCATAATCGTCAGTACCATGAAACTGTATCTCCCCCACACATACCACACCAAAAATTGTCTCAGCTCAGTAAGAAAAGAATGTAAGAAACAGAGGTGATTTGGACAAGTTGACATAGCTCTTTGCTGGAAATGTGTGTAGGTTAGGGCCTTGACTTCCAGCCAGCACCTCCATGCTATGTTATACTATGTGGTTCTCAAGTGCTTCTTTGACATTCTACTTATTCCACATGCCGCCCCCACTTCAAAACCTTACAAGTCAGCTTTCTGCATGAAAATCAAAATTATAGGTACAGGTAAATGGGATGCACAGCTTCAAAGAAGATATCCCTTCTCATTCACTAGCCAGCCCCTAAATCAGTTAGACATCTGTCTACACAGAACAAAGGAACACTGGTAGCAAACTGCCTTATTGACCTTCTCATATTCCTTCAGTATTTCCCTACAAAAGTTCAGGCACCTTAGCTCAGTATAGAGCTGTTGCTTAACCCTCCCTAAACCTCCTTGATTTTATCTTTATTGGTTATTCCTGACACATATCCTTAGCGCGCACACACACACACACACACACACACACACACACACACACATTCTTCTTCACACAGCTCTGCATGAAAACTTAAGACCCAAGACCTAGGCCTTACTTATACATGATCTCCTTTACTTCCACTTTGAAACCATCCCTTAGACAGTGGAGGTTTAAGTTCAGGTTTTTGGGATTTTTTTTGTTTGTTTGTTTGATCTTTTTGTTGAGACAGGGTCTCCTTGTACCCCCAGCTGTTCTGGAACTCACTATATAGACCAGGCTAGCCTTGAACTCACAGAGATCTGCCTGCCTTTGCCTACCAAGTGCTGGAATTAAGGGCGTGGCCACCACGCCCAGCTAAGGTTTTGTTTTTTATGTCTCTACCTTCAGGGATTCTCCTTTACTGTAGGCTCTACACACTTTATATTTTATTATCTTTGTGACTTTGCCTTGCTTTTCTGTTGCCTGCAAGTTCATTTTGCATGTCTACCTATAGAGTCCTACAGATATATCAAGATTCCCCTGAAATATCCTTCCTTAAACTTTCTCTAATCCTCTTTATTCACTTACTGCTATAAGAACTCATAAATGTAGTGATTTAAAGCAACAATTTATTATCATATAATTCTGGAAGAAAAATACCAAAAATTGGATAAAGTCATTGCTGGTCATACATCTGACAGAGGAGTAATATCTAGAATATATAAAAAGCTCAAAAATAATAACAAGAAATCAAACAATAAGTGGACTATTGAAATGAGTGTACGCGTCTCAAAAGATATAGTACAAATGACTGATAAGCCATCAAAGAAATACAAATAAAAAGTACATTGAGAGTCCATGTTGCTCCCATCAGAACGGCAGTCATCAAGAAAACAAATAACAAATGCTTGTGAGGAAAACACTGCTGGTATGAATGTAAACTACTTTAGTCACTGTGAACACAGTAGAGTTCGTCAAAAAACTAAAACCAGGGCACTGGAGAGATGGCTCAGAAAATTAGGGCATTGATTGCTCTTGCAAAGGAGCCAAGTTTGATTCCTATACCCATATGATGGCTAACAACCATCCATAACTCCAGCTCCAGGGAAATCTAATGCCCTCTTCTGACCTCTGTGGGTATTGCATGACATGGGCACACTTACATACATGCAGGCAAAACACTCATACACACACAAAATAAAAATAATAAAATAGTTTTAAAAACTTAAAACAGGTCTCCCATATTATCAGTTATACCATTTCTCGGCATTTACTCCCCAAGACTCTAAGTCAACACATCACAGAGATGCTTGCACATCAATGTGTATTGCAGTAATATTCATGATAGCTAAGTTATGGAGCCAACCTAACAACTGGGAACTAAAGAAAATGTTTATATATACAATGGAATTTTTTTCAGCCAGAAAGAAGGATGAATATATGTCAGTTTCAGGAGACTGGATGGAGCTGGAGATAATCGTATTAAGCAAATTAAGTCAGGCTCAGAAAGACAGATGTGTGTTTTCTCATTTGTGGGTCCTAGTCTATAGACACATAGAAATATATAGATAGATACTGACAGCATGAAAGTAGAGATGAAACTGTCTAGGAAACAAAGGGTAGGTAAAGGGAGGGGATAGTCAGGTGTGGGGCAGAATATGCTCAAAGTCTTATGTAACTGCATAACAAATTGAATGAAATCCCAAATTGCTTTTAGTAGTCTAATGTCAAAGTGTCAGGAGGTTATAGAGGAGACTCTGTTTCTTTGAGAAGGAGGAAGAACTTATTTCCTGGTTTTGCCATTTTCTAGAGTTTGCCTGCATTCTTTGCCTGATGGCCCCTTTTCCCTCTTTAAAGCCAGCAGGGAAGGTTGAAGTCTTGCTCTTCTATCATTAATTGCCTTCTCCTCCATTCCCACCTTCCTGTTTCAAGGACTCTTATAGTTACACTGGGCCCACTCAGATAGTCAAGAAACCTTCCAATTTCAAAATCCTTAATGACAGCTACAAAGTCCCTTCTGTCATTTGAAATAATGTATTCACAGATTCCAGGATAAGACTACTGATAACTTAGGGGATCCTTATTCTGTCTACCACATCACATAATAATTTATCTTTTCCAGCTCTACTACTCAAAGCATCATTCTTGTAATCTGTAATTCAGGGGTCACTAAGGAATGCCTTGAGCCTGTCTGTCCACCTAGCAGGACAAGCTCCTTGAGGGCAGAAACTGTGTCTTTCTTATTTTTCTGCTCCAATAATAGTGATGCCAATGCCTTGAACATGGCAGGTTTCCTACATTGAACTGTTGACAGCAGTTTTCTCTGCTTTATGTCATGTCTTTAAAGATGATTGTGAGAGGTGAGATGTCCATACCACGTACATAAAGGAGGGTATAGTGAGGAGAAAATGGAATCATTCAATTAATCAATGATTAATCATTGATTAATTAATCAATCATTCAACACTTGGTTGCCACTAGAGATGAGCTTACAAAATTCTGTTTGAGGCACCATCCTCTCTCTCACTTGATCTAGCACAGTGTCCAATACATAGCAGTCTAGTAGTGCTTATTGGATGAACGGGGACCAGTGAATGAATAAAGGAACTTTAGAAGACAGTTGTGTGTATATCTTAAAGAACTTGGAATGTGAAAACTAAGTTCCATGGCACAATGAGGCTCAATAATGAAGAAAAGTATGTCTAGAGCTTAAGTTCCAGTTTGCTAAAGTAGACCATATTACACTCCATTAAGCCCTCTTCCATCTTAGAAATATCATCCTCCCAAAACATCAAATTCAGTAGCTTGAAATAAGTCCAAAGACGGCATCAAAATCTCATGTCAATCAATGATGCTCCACTGCTGAAAAAGGGCCCTGTTTTAGCTTACCCCATCTGGGCAGATCAAGAAGCAGAGAGATGAATGCTGGTATTCACATGGCTTTCTCCTTTACCCTTTTTAGATAATGTGGTACACCAGCCAATTGGATTGTACTTTCCACACTCAAGGTAGGTCTTCCCGTCTCAGTTAAATCTCTCTGGAAATGCCCTCAAAGACGTCTATACCCGTGGGCATAGACAGTGGGTGATTCCAAATGCAGTCCAGTTGGCAGTGAAAATTAATCACCACAGACCCCTCTTGCCATAAAAGCCATGCCATAAAACTATCACACATACACACACATGCACACACACACACACATACACACACATCCACACATCCACACACACACACACATACACACACATGCACACACAC
>NW_008357993.1:480443-489610 GCF_000622305.1 Nannospalax galili | reverse complement strand
CTCCTTCTCCTTCTCCTTCTCCTTCTCCTTCTCCTTCTCCTCCTTCTTCTTCTTCTTCTTCTTCTTCTTCTTCTTCTTCTTCTTCTTCTTCCAGCTGATTATACAACTGGGCTGCCTGCATGACCTTCTGAGCTCTGTACACAAGGATATAACTCCACATGTCATGATGTACTCATGATGTAGCATCTGCACTGGCTTAGCACACTGTTCCTATCTATGGGAAGCCTGAGGAATGTAGCCCAACCATTGTATTTCCTGTTGCTGGTATGTAAATTGCCTCACTCTTCCTGGGAGATAGTTTGGTAAAAGGTCTGAAACTTCCTTACAATTTCATTTTTAGAAACAAAACCTCTTTCCCTACTGTAATATCACATATTAGGACAAAGAAAATTGACACAAATACATTCATTGTGAAGTTATTCATAATAATGAATAAAAACTTTAAAAAATCTATTAATAACATGCTGATAATTAAATTGTGGTATATAAAATCAGAATATAAACAAACATTCAAAACAAGGAAAGATTCATAACCTGGCATGGGAAGATAGTCACAAAAAGTTGCTGAGTTTAAAACACACACACAAAGCAAGCTGCATTTAGTACATCTGAAACAAGCTGACTTTTGAAAATAAAATCATAAGACCTATATACATGCTGGGAGATTTGCAAGATAAAGAAGTCATCCCTTGGCTATGTGATTTTGAGACATCTTCATCTTCTTTGAACTTTCGAACTTGTTTTTTCAGTTGTGTTTTGCTTTTCTAGTTGCAAAAAGAAAGAGGAAAACCCCGATTCTGAAAAAATGTAGCAACAGTTGCTATGTGAATTCTGGAAAAGAAGGGGTCAATGGGGCATTGGTAAGAGAACAGAACATAAAGCTTTCTTCTTTTAGAGGAAACTGCAAGCTGAGGAGGCAGCAGCCCCTGAAGCCCAGGAGGAGGCAGAACCCCCATTACTTCACTGAAATCAACTACTTTGTGTTTCACACCCACAAAGTAACAGCAGTGACATACAGATCAAGCACAGTGACATCTAAAATGCTAAGATCCTACCCCTGCTTCCCTTTGCCTCTATTCAGGTGCTTCCTCAGCTTGACCATAAACTTAAGAAAATCTTCCTTTCTATTGTAGAAATGAACATAGGACCACAGGTAATACTAAACAAATAATATTTTAAGTGACTTAATTAAATTGTTTATAGTTCAAAATTTCTTTTTAAAGGGGCACAGTCATTAATTTAGCAAGGTTTGGAAATAGCTTCTCCATTTTCCTTAAATGCCTGTATCTCAATATGTGTTTCTCTTCTATATTACCAAATCATATCAAGTTAGAACTCTTTATATAAGCCAATTCTTTGAATTGAATTTGGCCTGCAAAATAGTAGGCTGCAATCAAATTTATTTTTGTATATATGATTCCATATGCTTAAAAGTCAACATGCAAATATATGTAAAAATGCTATTTTTTAAATAGAAAAATATATCTTCCTGAACCTAAAAACATGGGTTGTCCCAGGTGTTATGAAGTTAAGTGACTTGTGTGTATGCATGAGTGATATGTGGCAGACACAACCTCACTCTCTTCATCGGGTTGCTAGAAATCAAGCACTCCAGGAGACCAATAAGGTGCAGCATTAAGGGCATTTTAAACAAGGAGCTTCTGATTGGCAGTTCCTTGTAGATACTCATTCAATGAACACAGTTCAGTCTACTTTAGTCAACAACACTCCCACTAGGTATCATTGGAATGAGAACCACAAAATTGTAGCTTTATAACTTAACCTAATGACATGATACCTCTACTACAGAATAAGAAATCTGATTATCTATTCAGAATATTAATCTAACATTCAGAAATATTGCTGAATTTCAGTGCAGGTGTTGTTTCTATCATTGGCAATCTTGTCTGCATATGATATCTTCAGCTATAATGAGATTTGGATTTAAAAACCTGGAAAATTTGTTTGATGTTAAAATAAAAATTTACAAAAATTTGGTGCTATTTGCCTCTACTTAAAATGGAACCTCTTTCTCCAGAATCATGGAACTCTTACTAATTACTAGCAAAGTTTCCAAGCTTGAGAGAGAAAGAGGACTTTGGGTGGTTGGATAACTAAAGAATTTTCATAAGAGATATTTGGAATGTTGCAAGTAGGCTTCACACCCAGCTTCCCAGAGAGCCACCTGCACTTCCAACTGCTACTCCTATCACCTTTCCAGTACCCTTCCTCCTTATATTCTTTTACCTCCCTCCCCACGTGTATGCACCTTCCCTCCTCCTCCTCCTGATTTACCTTCTAACCACCTACATACTTGTCCATAAATGTGAGCTGATTCCACACGATTCAGAATAAGAATTAACTTTTCTTGAAGATAAACTCAGAACTAATTCTTTAATCATTGATACATTCTAACACACAAAGAAACTCCCCTAGATGGAACTGATCAGCCATTCAAGTATTTTGTGAAAGAAAATAAAGAAAAATGAGCTTAAAAAAATTTGTGAACATTATCCATGACTATATTCTTTGTATAATTTCCATCACTCCCAGGCCTCCCAACCCCTTCCACATCTCCCCTACTCCCTCTCAAGTTCTTGTCTCCTTCCTTATTATTGTTACATAGACATGCATACATTTGTAGATACACACACATATATGTATATATATGTATAATACTGAGTTCGTTCAGTGGTGCTCCTGTGTACATGTCTTTAGGGCTACCCACTTAGAATGAGATAACCTCTCAGGGAGCTAGCCCTGGAAAAAAAATGGATTCTTCCTCCCTCAGCATCCATTGACTACTTGTAACATTTCATCTTGAGGTGGGACTCCCTGAAATTTCCCCCATGCACCTTGGTGTGTCAATTGATTTTGTCATATGTGGATCTTGTTGGACTACTCTACTGTGGAGATTTCATTGGTGTGGCTTCCCTATCATGTCTACAATACCTTAAGTAGCAGCAGGTGTTTTGTCCCTCTGGCTCTTATATTTCTACCTTTCCACCCTGTCTTCCACGATGTTCCCTGAAACTTAGGTGTAGAGGTTGATTGTACATGTGTCCCTTAGGACCAGACACCTCTCAGACACTTATTCTCTGCATTTAATAGAGTTTCTCTGCAGTTATAGAATTTCATAAGAGTCTCCATCTGTTGCAAAAATGAAGCTTCTTTGATGAGTGGTGAGCAGTACACTTGTCTGTAAATATAAGGCCATGTATTTAGAATATAATAAGAAATTCCAGTGGTCTAGGAATATGAAAAAAGTAGGTTTTTCTCTAGGGTCAATCCCATCTCCAGCCATGTGTATATGGCTATGTTTACAGTACCATGCATGAGTTCCCTACTACTGAGTGGGCCTTAAGTCCAATTAGACAGCTATTGATTACCTCCAAGATATAAGTGCCACTACTGCACCAAGAGATATTGTTGCTGGAACAGTCATTATTGTGGTTCACAGATTTTACAGCTGGATAGGCTCATTGATTGTTTTTCCCCTTGGCAGTTTGCATAGTATCGTCCCATAGTCTGAGAGCTAGTTTTCAGGGAGGAGGCTTCCAGGTCAGTTCCAGCTCACTTGCTCCTGTGTCCAAAGTATATCCTGTCTTCGGCAATAGTTTTGCCTTCAAGTTCTGGAAGGCAATCAGGGGCTTGGTAATATGGTATTATTTTCAGAGTTTCTTATTTAAAACTACTACAGAAGATCCTTGTTTAAAACTACCCTGACCAACAATGCAAAGGGAAATTTTTCTTGTCTGGCACTGTGATTTTTGTTATCCTCTCTGGTTTTTCCATACCACCTGTCGCCAGAGTTCTCTTGGGGTCTCTTGTGCTTTCAGACAAACCATATAACATATTTCTATGTGAATTTATTATAGTTATATCTTGGGGGGATGAAGAAACTTATAGAGACTAATACCTGGCACCCAGCACCCAGCACAGTCTCCTTCCAGGTCAGTAAATGCCCTCTCTCTAGATGCAGGTGAGACACCAGGGCCATCTTTTCTCCATGCCCACCACAGAGCGTTCCTCCAGGCTGGTGGCTTCTGGTCCCAAGATGGCACCACAAGGAACCCCTCCTTCTGTGGCTAACTCTCCACAGTCAATTCTCCACAGCAGGCCCGGCTCCTTGGAAGAACCAGGATCCCTAGGGAACATACCACCTAACTATCTTCCTTCCTTCCTTCCTTCCTCCTCCTTTCCCTTCCTTCCTTCCTTCCTTCCTTCCTTCCTTCCTTCCTTCCTTCCTTCCTTCCTTTCCTTCTTTCTCTCTCCCCCTGAAAACTGAGCTTTTAAGTGCAGTATAAATTGGAGTGATGTAGGAAAGCTGGGAAGAAAACGACAGGAGGGAGAGTGAAGATCCAAAGGAGAGAATGTGCTACTAGAATCTGCAGTCACCAAAGGGAGCCAACCATGGACTGGGGAAGAACTACTGTAAGATAATTATAATTTCCTTTGTCTTATAAAATCTGTCAGTCCCTGCAGCATTGTGCATATGTATGTAAATGAGCCTTAATATACGATAGAGGGGTGTTAATTAACACATGTAGCACCCTAATTAGAAATTCACATATGAGCAATACTTTCTAATACCATTATCTAAATATGCACCAGAGAGTTTTAGTTAGAATAAGGTATATTAGTAAGTGTTTTCTCCCCTACTGGAATTGGAGGTTTTCAAGTTAGGTGGTTGACCAGGATGATTTACACAATTATTGTTTTTCCCTGCATGAATGAGGTACAGTGGTAAGTCTAACAGGCTAATGTGCTTGGGGATGGTGCCTTTGATGGAGAAGGCCACTTGGTGCTGTGTGCCTGGACACTTAGGAAACGATCTTCCTAACATACTTGGGGATCGTGCTTTTGATGGAAAACACCACTTGGTGCTGTGTGCCTGGACACTTAGAAAAAGATCTTCCTGCATGGTTCTAGCTGGAGGTTAGTTGATAGGAATATATGTTGTTTTTACTTTAGCATAAAGTTTTCCCCACAAACTGTATGTTAAAATGGCAGAAAGAATAAATATTTTGCAAGTTTGAAGACTAAGTCCTTTCACTATTTTGGAAGTTCTTTGCTTATAACAGTAGGTATGATAATACCAAGACTGAAACTACCATTACATTATATATGTCATATATTACATAATATGTTATATCATTATATTACACATAATTTGTTATAATAGGTGGAGAAGGTTTTCAGATAAAGGCATTTGATTCCCTCCTATTCTTAATTTTAAGACTATCAATTCAGTGGAGAATCTTGATCACTAGAAAAGGCCAGATTGGCTTAGGTGAGTTCTCAAAAGGGGGAAACTGCTGAAGAGTCCAAATGCAAAATTAAAATAGCGCCTGTTTTTGTCAGCCATAAAGCTACATGGGAAAGGGACCCTCTTTACACATTGCCAGCATGCCCTGGATAAATGTAAGGCAAGGTGCACAGAGGTCCCAGTCCTGAATCTATGAGAACTATAGGAACTCTCTTAACTCCTCTGTTGACCCTGTTGCCCACAGTGTTCAAGTCTGAAACTTTCACAATCTGTACCACTTTGTGCCTGCTTTGATTAGGTTACTTAGCAACAGCAGAATTTATTTCTTAAAGATCTCAAGGCAGGGAATTCAAGATAAAAGTTCTAGCAGATTCAGTGTTTGGTTCCTCATAGACAGCTTCTTACATCTTTTTCTCAGGGCAAGAGGGCAGAAGGGACAAGTGCTGTGTATTTACATCATGAAATTGACAAGACAGCTCCCTTCTCCCTCCTTTATAAAGGCTCTATTCTTATTAATTAAGTTGGAGCTGTCTGACAGATCCTATTTTAATTAATTAATTTTTATTTTACTTGTATGACTGCTTTGTCTGCATGTATGTAAGTGCACCAGTGTCATGCAATGCCAAATTGGGGGGGCGGGCAGAAGAGGGCTTCAGGTCCTCTGGAACTAGAGTTATAGACAGTTGTTAGTTGCCATGTGGGTGCTGGTAGCTGAACCTAACTAAGTCTTCTGCAAAAGCAGCCAATGCTCTTAAATGCTGAGGCATCTCTCCAAGACCTCAAGAGCCTACTTTTTTAAAATAAAAATTTTATTAAACTTTTGTGAAGTTCATACATCTTGATCATATTTAGACTCTCTCACCTATCTACACTCCCCTATAGCCTCCACCCTGCCAGATTTCAGGTATTCTGCCATATAGGTTAAGGCCTATCAAGTCAAGTTTTTGTCCCCAAATGTCCCTTGGTGTGAGTCCATCTACTGGAGCCTGGTCAACCAATTTAGCATCTCTCCCTATAAGAATACCAACTCCCCCCTTACCCAGCAATGATCAACTGCCAATAGTTCCTCAGCTAAGGCTGGAGCTTCTTCCCCATTTCCCCACTTCTGTGCTGGGTTTTCATCTAGTTTGAGTTTTCACTGGTCTTGTGCATAATGTCACCATTTCCGTAAGTTCATATGAGCAAGTTCCCACCTGCACTGAAAACTCTGTTTCCTGTGGTCGTTCACCACCCCTGGTTCTTACAGTCGTTTCATTCTCTCTTCCACAATAGTCCCTGAGTCCTAGATGACAGAGTTTTGATATAGGTGTCTTACATTCTGAAGTCTCTTATTCTCTACATTTTGGCCAATTGTGACTTTCTGTGTAAATCACCATCTGTTGCATAAGGACACTTCACTGATGGGAGTTGAGAGATCTATTAATATTCTCTCTACTCACTGTTCTACTACGTTCACTGAACATTAAGTGTAGAGGTTCCATTGTAGATGTGTCACTTAGGGCTGGCCATCTCACAGACACTTATTCTCTGCATTTGACCAGTTGTGGAATTTCATAGTAGTCTCCATCTGTTGCAAAAAGAAGCGTCTTTGATGAGCAGTGAGAAGTATACTTGTCTGTAGATATAAGGACACAAGTTTAACATACAGTAAGAACTTGCTTGTCTAGGGATGTGACAAAAGTAGCTTTTTCTCTAGGATTTATGACCTCTCTAGCCATGTGTATCTGGCTGTGTTTACAGTACCGCACATGAATTCCCTCCCATTAAGCAGGCCTTAAGTCCAATTAAATAGCTGTCGATTACCCCCAAGATAAAAGTACCACTATTGTATCAATAGAGATAGTTTGCCACACAGGTTATTGCTGTGGTTTGTAGGCTTTACATCTGGGTTGGATCATTGATTGTTTTTCTCCCTCAGCAACTTGCACAGTACCCTCTGATACTATGAGAGCTAGCTTTTAGGGAGGAAGCTTTCAGGTCATTCCCAGCTCAATTGTTGCAAGTCCTGTGTCCAAAGTATGTCTCATCTTCAGCAATAAGACCCACTATAATTTATTTATTTATTTTTAGTTTTTTAAAGATCGTATCTCAGAAAAAATTAATGAAATACTGAATATACAATCAACTTAAACTACTACATAAAAATCAACTCTTCATAATATTAGAATCTTGAATAACAGATAATGAAAATTAAATCACCGTCTACCTTGGCATATTTTCTCTCAATGGAAAATGACACTGCTATATTTATATTTTGGTTTTCACTTTAGTCACCAGGAAGTTCAGAGCTAAGATCTAACTTTCCTCTTAATATAGATTGTTCCTAATTTACATTTTCCCTGATCTTAAACTTTTGCTTGTTATCTACTTTTTTTTAATGTGTGTGTGGTTTTGGATATTCTCCCAAGTACCTCAACAACTTTGCAGCATGATATAAGAGGAGGATTTTTTTTTTAGTACACCATTATTGTCCTCAGATTTTGTGTACATGCAATGAATTAAATTTTCTTTCATTAACAAGATGTCTTTATAGGAAATTCTTTTGAATTCTTAGTTACTGCTGTTTAAAATGACTGTTAATAATTTCTCTTTTCAGACTGAAGTTCTCACTCCCTCTCCTGATGCACTGTTAGTCACATTTCTATCAGCCATTTTGTAATTTCCAGATACAAAATTAAGTAGTTTACTGTACCACATTTAGCCTAGTTCTGCCCTTCAGCACTGAGTTTGTGATTATTTGATATGTTTTTTTTAAATTATTTATTTAATAACCATATAATATTTCATTACAACAGCATTGACATATTCAATAACAATTTCCAGAGATGTGATGCATCTCTTTCAAAATTGGCTGTAAATTTTTAGGTATATAGTTGAATAGTTGAATTAATACAGTTATACAATATTGTACTCTGTCTAAACCCTATAAGCCATACAATTAAATGAGGTTTTAAACTTTAAAAAAGATCACCATTTCATTATTAAAGTACAGTTTCATGCAGAAAAATTCATTTTTAACACAATTGACACTAAGATGCACATGCGTTTCTAATCTCCACACAGAACATCCCAAACCATCTTATTCAACTATACACCCACTTCCCAGATGGCACCCTCCCATAGCCTCCCTCCTCCCACTAGAGTCCTTATACTTTGATATCCCTGCTACTGTCGGCTGTGTTGTTGGCACCCCCAGCCATTCCCCACCAGCCCTTCTGGTGAATCTAGTCGGCCTATCTAGAGGGCTTTGTTTTAGGAAGGTCAGCTGTCCCCTCCCATAGCCTCCTTCCCCCCACTAGAGCCCTTATACTTTGATATCCCTACTACTGTCGGCTGTGTTGTTGGTCCCTCATTTAGCAGTAATCTGTTGTCTATATTCCTTTGGATAAGAATGGGGTCCGCTGTTCATTTTCCAAGTTCTATGATGGTTTACTGTCTGGGAATCCCTTTGGCCACCCTGGCCAACAACTCAAAAGAAGGTATCGCTTGTCTGGCATTGTTACTTGTTATGTAGCCTTTAGCTATACATATGGACTCTTATGAAGTTATGTTGGCCCATTTAATCTTTGGTTATACTTTCCTTTTGGGTGTTTAAGGCCATAAAGTTGGTCCAGATAAACCAATTTATTTTTACTCTTAAGGGCATTTGAGGATCTGTTCCTCAGGGGTCACATGGGCTTGGGAGGAGCCCCTGGCTCCTTTCCCTTACCAGTTCCACCTATGTGAAGATAAGTCAAAGGTCCTGCTCAAAGATGGTTGGCTTCACTTGGAAGCATGGAGGAAGTGATTCCTGTGTTGACCCTTCTCTTTATAGACAGGACAATGGTTCAAGTCCATCTGGTGGGGTCTCCTCGGCCTCCTTGATCAAGAGGACAGGTGACCCACCACCATTATAGGA
>NW_008357993.1:476714-479254 GCF_000622305.1 Nannospalax galili | reverse complement strand
TGGATGAGTGTTCCCCTTTCCCCACATCCTCTCCAACATTTGGTATCACTTTTCCTTTTGATCTTAGCCAGTCTGACTGGGGTAAGATGTAATCTTAAAGTGTTTTTAATTTGCATTTCCCTAATTACAAGTGATGTTAAACATCTTTTAAGATGTTTCATAGCCATCCTTACTTCTTCTTTTGAGTACTCTCTGTTCCAGCTCCTTAGCCAATCTTTTAATTGGGTTGCTTCTTGTCTTGGTTCTCTGCTTTTGAGTTCGTTATAAATTCTAGGTAATTAAACCTCTATCAGATGTGTTGCTGGTGAAGACTTCTTTTGAGAACTCTCTGTTCAGCTCCTTAGTCCATCTTTTAATTGGGTTGAATCTTGTCTTGGGTCTCTGTTTTTTGAGTTCGTTATAAATTCTGGTTATTAAGCCTCTATTGGATGTGTTGCTGGTGAAGCTTTTCTCCCATTCTGTGGGTTTTGTGTTTGCTTCCTTGGTTGTCTCTGTTGATGTACAGAAGCTTTTTAGTTTAATGAGGTCCCATTTGTTAATTCTTTCCCTTGTTTCCTGAGCAATTGATGTCCAGTTTAGAAAATCTTTTCCTACACCTACATCTTATAGGTTTTTCCCAATGTTTTCTTCTAATAGTTTCAGAGTTTCAGGTTTTACATTACACTCTAATTTATTTATTCATTTGTTTTTAATTTTTTAATTTATTATTTTATGTGTATGAGTGCACCGCCTGCATGTAAGTACACCTGTGTCATGCAATGCCTGTGGAGATCAGAAGAGGCATTGGATTCCCATGGAACTGGAGTTATGGATGATTGTCAGCCAATATGTGGGTGCCAGGAATCAAACCCAGGTCCTCTACAAGAGCAGCCAATGTTCTTAACTACTGAGCCATCTCTCCAGCCCCAAGACCCACTTTTAAAGGCCTCCATTTGAACATAGAATTTGGGGCACACAACATTCAAACTGTAGTAATGTCTGTCAGATTTTCATCAGGCACTTCTAGTTTCTGGCCTCTAATGAGTCTCCCAGATCCAGGAAGTGGCCATTCAGCCCAGCATCTAAGAGTGGTTAGTTAGGGATGATTGGTCAGTTAAGTGGGGATTTGAAATAAATATTCACATGAGAGGTAATGTCCTGGTGGCAGTTTTTTTTTTTTTTCCAGAGTTAAAGTGCATTCTTGTGACAGATTAGAATGATCAACAAAAGAGGCAATATGGGTGGGCGGGACAGAAGAAGAGGCCAGGGTTATGGGAATACTACATACAAAAGTAAGGTGAAGAACAGCAGAAGTAGTAGTGAGCTGTGCACCAATCAAAATGCTGTTCAGATGACAAAACTAGTTACTTTACAAATGTCCAAGATAAACAGAATTGTTATGAGATCTAACTCATATCTTTACACAAATTCTCTTTGGTATTTTTTTTTCAATATGAGTGTTTCTGTTTCTTTAGACTGGGAAAAGTGCATTCATAGGTGAAATAAAGCTGACAACAAGATCTCTTAATCCCTATAAATAATTGCTGATACCAGCCATGGACACTGGGGCCATGCTCTGAGACCTGGTCAGGGAGGGGCTGACATGAATAGATGGAAATGATTTAAGTTTTCAAAGAGAGAAAATAAGGCAGATACGGAAGATAACACCGATGACTCTAACCTCAATCTCAGGGGAGTCTCCTGAGTTTTTAGTAAGATGAGAGGATTTTTCATACCCCATCCACATCCCAAGGAGAATTCATGCCAGCCATCTTCCTTTTAGATGGCGGTCATTCTAGGGGAGTACTAAGGTCCGTAACCAGCAGACCTAGTTAATATAGGCCTTCACAAGGCACCTGACATTGCCAGCTCTGTTCTTGTTGTTGAGATAAGAATAGAAGCAGCAGTTCTGAAAACTTGTCTTTGGACTGGGGCCAGAACAGCTGTTTCAGTGTCACCTGGGGAGCTTGTTAAATAGTCCAGGATTCCTCTGGTAGTGTCATAGGCTACAGAGTAAAGTGCAAAAGTCAAGTTCAGTAAATGCTCCAGATGACTCCTGTGTGTGGGTAGTGTGCCATCCCTGAAGAAAGCTGATTTATAGACCAAAGAGAAATTAAAGAGAGACTTCTCAAAGTGTCATGCAGGATTCTGTTTCAGTCAAGACTTTTGACATTTATCCATGCCTCAGATGAGGAGACATGAAGATGGAGAAGAGAACAGAGTAAGCAAGTAAGCCTCACCAAAGATCAAAAATTAGGTGAAGAAAACCAGTAACATTTTCATAGCCACTATGATTTCAAGTAACATGGAAAATAGCCACAATTCAGTATATTATTTGAAATATTAGAAAGTCAATGAAAAAGAATGCAGAAAGCTGGCCATGGTCAAAAGTCTTCAGAATGGGGCAGGAAGAAGTTCCCGTATCTGGAGAGGCAAGAAGCAATCATGCTGTCCCTTTGATAAGACCTGGGGAGTTGTAGGTTTCTGTGTATGTACTCAGACAAATAAGAGACAATACGTATGGCTGAAATTCAAAGCTGTAGGCCACATGGCGAAACCTC
>NW_008357993.1:458272-476412 GCF_000622305.1 Nannospalax galili | reverse complement strand
CTCATAATGCTTAGGAATTACATTTTAGTTAAAGTTCAATTTCAACTTAAGACATCTTATTAAGTAATTAATTCAGATTTTTGGTTTACAATGCAACTTTTATTAACTCTATATACAATATTATAAAACTTAAAGAACTCAGGACTCCTAATATTTATTAACTTAGTTTGTTAGACTTATATGAATTACTTTTCATTTTGGAAAATTTGCCAATCAGTCAATCAGATTATTCTAAAGTAAAATAAAATGTACTTTCAAATGCATTGCAAAAATACATCAAAGTATTTAATTAAATGGCTTTTACACAGAATCGAGCATTGTTCAAAGGATGTAGCAGTGATTACTTAAGTTGCTTTGTGTGACTAGAATAAGATTTGTAAACTGAACTTAAAGCTCAAGGATGAGTGGGTTTATTAAAAACTTTGTGAGAGTAATAAAGTAAATATCAATTTTTGAGAACAAAATAAATATCTAAAGAGTGAGTCTTTTCTCTGTTAAAAGCTGTGTTTGGATGAAACAAAACCTCCCAGCACTTTGCCCAGAGTGGAGATGGGCCTGTAGCAAGTGTGAAAATGGCCTAACTGGAGGTAGGGTCCTGAAAGTTCAAAGGCAGTGCTCACAGAATGCAGAGCCTGTCCAGAGCTCCGTCTGCCTTCTGCTGTGCAGAGTGCACAGAGAGGAACCTGAACACCCTCCACCCTGCAGAACCCATTACTTGGTTAATTACACTGACTCCTGGAAACTCCTTAAGATCAGTTGTTGCTACCTCTCCCTCCCTCCTCTTTCTCCTAGTGGATAATGACAGAAAGTAGCTAGGTGTGGGTGGTAATGCTTCCTTTCATACTACAAAGTCCTGTCCAGTAGTAACAAAATGAGTTCTCTAAAATCTGCCATAAACCTACCAAATGTTTATTAAACAGTTTGTATTAATAAATAAACTTCAATTTTCTGGGGCTGGAGAGATGGCTCAGTGTTTAAGAACACTGACTGTTCTTGCAGAAGACCCGTGTTTGAATCCCGCCTGTAACTCCAGTTCCAGGGGACCTGACAATCTCTTCTGTCCTTCGCAGGCATTGCATGACATGGGTGTACTTACCTACATGCAGGCAATACATGCATACACATAAAATAAAAACAATAAATACAATTTAAAATAAATAAAAAAGTAAATTAAACCCTAATTTGCATAATCTGAAACCCCCCGTCTCTGTCTTTTAATGTAAACTTACCATACTTTTATGAAGACACCACCAGTGGCAGCTGTGACTATACATTAGTAGCAGAAATCTGTAACTCTTGAAGAACAGCTTGTTTCCAAAATTAATAGAATTCTCAAAAGACTCCAGCTTAGACTTGTGAGGTAGAACCTAGCAAAATGCTTAAAGGACAACAGCTGGAGCTAGACAAGCCTGAATTCCAACATTGGCTGTCCCTTGGCACTGATTTGGAAATGCTACAATGTCTCTCTGGACTTCTACTTGTTTCTGTGAAGGCAAGAGTAATAAAATACCTCTTGTGAAGGCTGTAATAAGAACTAAAGGAAATGATGCACATGGTATTGCTTAGTAGAACTCATTATAGACTGCTGTTATTGCTTTGTGTGGTTCAAGAGGGCAAAGTAGAATCTAGTAGTGAGGATCAGAGATAAGGAAAGAGAGTTCCAAGAGCAGTGTACAAGAAGAACTCCTTCAAGGTCTAGGAACATTTCAAAGGAGATGGAGAATTAGACATAGAGGGATATCTTTACAGCAGAGATTCTGGAATATTCACTTCTTTTCCTTCCTTCTAGTTATAATTTAGATTCTGATTGTCCACTTGCATTCACAGGAGGAGTGTAGTCTGGCCATTTTATAGTTTGAGTACATTAGTCTATGAAAATCACCTTTGTTAAATTTATATCAAGAAGGGTACATCTGGCTCAGTGCTTACAAGGTCTGTACTATAATATTGTAATCCATTTAGACATTTCTTCATTTCCTGACTTCCCCACAGGCTCAAGTCACATCTGGACCCCACCTCTGACCTTGGCCTGGTATTCTGCTCATCCTTTCAATTTTTTGGTTATATTTTACCTCAGAATTCCCTTAAAACCCAAGTCTATTTGTTAGTTTTATTATAACTTTAAATAAATTACCATCAATTTTTAACCAGCTCATGTTTCCATTGGGTCACACAGGAGGAGTCAGAGAAATCCTTCAGATCTTGGTAAACGGACAAATCATAAAATAATACAGTGATTTCTAAGTGTTGAAAATGTTTCACCTCACTAATACAGAATGCAAGGAGAGGTGATGAGGCAGTATTTCTCACCTACAAAATTGGCAGTACTGTATTTCATGCTGATGAAATGTCCTGGGGCAGGAATTGCTACTAAGTCTACTAATAGCAATGTAACTTGGTAGAAGCTTCTGAGAAAGCAGTTCAACAACAACACATAGAAGAAAACATGCCAGAAACATACAAATTCGGGCACAGAGGCTCATTACAGTGTCCCTGGAGTCCCATTAACAGTGTCACATCATAGAATATTTCAAAGACAATATTTTTGTATCTATTTTTATTTAATCTTTCTTTCTGAGATAGTTGTAGATTTACATATAATTGTACAGACATATAGAGATGCCATTTACCCTTTATCCAGTTTTCCAAGTGACCTCATCTGTACCATTGCAAGGCCACAGCCAAGACCCAGACTAAGTCCATCAACAAAGATTCTCCCAGTTGTGCTCTCGCCTCTTGCTTCATCTGATACTCCAGGCCCTAGAAATCACTTATCTTTCATATATATACATATATATGTATATATGTATATATATGAAGTTATTTACATGAATTACAGTCTGTAGCCATTTGGGATTAGCCTTTTTCCCTTACTCAGCACAATTCTTTGGTGAGTCATCCAAGTTATTAAATCTATCAATAACTCATTCCTTTTTATTATTATCTACCAAGCGTACAAATCTATGGATTTGTCTATTTTTTTGTTTGTCTTTTTGAGGCAGGGTCTCCTTGTAGCCCCAGCAGACCACGTAGATCAGGCTGGCCTTGATCTCACAGAGATCTGCTTGCCTCTGTTGCCCAAGTGCTGGGATTAAAGACCTGTGCTACCACATCTGACTGGTTTGTCTTTTGTGAATATTTAAAATATAATGTGGCCTTTTGTGACTGACTTTTCTTTCTTGGCATAGGTTTTTAAAAATTTTTATTGAACTTCAGCAAATTTCAAACAGTATCTTTTGATCATATTTAGACCCTCTTCCCTATCTGCACCCTGCTTACAATCCCCCGCCCAGTCTCATGTACTGTAGTATATATGTCCTTGGGTGTGGGTTCAGCCACTGGAATCTGGTTAACCTACCAAGAATCTCACCTCCGTTGGTTGTCACTTCCTCAGGTAGGAGTGGGGTTTCTTTCCTGCTTCCTCACTTCTATGCTGGGATTTGGTCTGTTTTGAGCTTACATGGGGCTGTGCACGCTGTCGCCATTGCTATGAATTCACATGAGTAACTGACCAGGTGTCTAGAAAACTCTATATCCTTGTGGTCATTCACTACCTCTGGCTCTTGCAATCTTTCCACCCTCTCTTCTACAATGATCCCTGAACCTAGGGACACAGAAGTTTGATATAAGTATCGTATTTAAGGATAAGCACTCTGTAACCTCTTGTTCTCTGCACATTGGCCAGCTGTGGTTTTATGTGTTAATCGCCATCTGCCTCACATGGAAGCTTCTCTGGTGAGAGTTGAAAGATGCATTAATCTATGGGTGTAACAAGTCATTAAGAGTAAGTTTAATACTATATCTATTAGGCAGAATAATAGTATTACGATCTCCCCTCTGGCCTGTGACCTGTCTAGCCTCAGGTTCCTAAGTCTGATTTCAGTGTCAGGTATGGGCTCCATCCTATGAAGCGAACCTTAAATCCAATTAGAAAGTGGTTCCCTTGATATCCATGCCACTATTGCACTGGTGGGCACATTTTTCCAGGCTAGTTGTTGCTGTGTCTTGCAGGATTCACAGCTGAATGAGGCTGATGATTAATTTTCTCTCCAGGTAGCATTCATAGCACTTTCCAGCACTATGAAAACTATCTAGAACAGATGAGGCTTTGCAGTCAGCACCAGATTGATTTCTCCTTATTTCTTCTACAGGTCATGTTTGTAGTGTCTTCAGCAATGGGGCCTTACCATGAAGTTCTTGTAGGTAACCACAAGCAAGGGGAATGGCCAATATTGTTTGGGGGTCAATGGGACCCCTAGTCAACAGCTTCAAAAGAAGGAGTCCATTTCTGGTACTGGGCTTTTACTTTGCTAACCTATGGTGTTTAGTAGGGGCACTGTCCCCCTGTTGTAAGATAAGTCTTTTTAATCTCTTCTTATAATGTATATGTGTATACTTTAAGAAGCTTCTATAATGGTAGATTCCCACATGGCTTTTTCTAAAGGCCTTTAGTGTTAGCTATCTATCCCCATACTCCCACCTCTGCTCTGTCCTCCCATTCTCTACCCCATTTAACCCTTCCTACTCTTATTACTACTCTTTCCCTTTATGTCTCTGTATTCTACCTCCTCCCAAGAAGCCTCCCACCCTCTATGGCCATTTATTTGTTTCCTGACTGCTCTGGATTTTCAAATTGAAACATTGGCATGTTTTAAAGGCTCATCCATGTTGTAGCATACATCCTTTTTTATGGTTGATTAACACCCACTATATGAATACATATTTTATTTATCTATTCATCAGTCATTTAAGCAATTTACTCTTTGGGCTACAATAATATTGTGGATACTTGTATATAAGTTTTTATATATACAAATTTTCAATTCTGTTGTGTCTATGCCTGGGAGTAGACTGATGTGCCATATAGTAACAAGCCTTTAGTTTTTGAAGAACTGTAAAGCTTTCCCAAAGTGCTTCAATGGTTCACATTTATATCAGCAATGCAGAAGTAAAAAGGAAAAATTGAAATTTCTTAAAGTTCAGATACTATTAACTTTCAAATACATGATTTGCAAATACTTTTTCAGATCTATATTTTCAATTTTCATCTTCTAGACAGTCTTTCATAGAACAGAAATCAAATCTGATGATGTTCAGTTTATCAATTTTTTATGAACCTCCTTTTGATGATCTCTAGAACATGTATATTTTTCTTATGTATTTTTCTATTTTTTTTAGTAGTTTTACACCTAACATTTAGGTCTGTGATCCCGGGCCAGGGAGATGGCTCAGTGGGGGAAGGCACTTGGTGCCAAGCCTCATGATCTGAGTTGACTCCCTGGAATCCACATGGTGGAAGGAGAGAACCGGCCCCCTCAAGTTGTCCTCTGACCTCCACACATGCTCTGTGACTCATGCACACCCTTACACACACACATAAATGTACACATAAATGTAAAAAATTAAATCTGTGATTCTATTTGACACATATAAAGCATTCTTTCTTCTTTTTTAAACTTATTTATTTTGTTTATATCTGTCTAACTGATGCAGCTCTATTTATTGTAAGGGCTATCTTTCCTCTGTTGAAACGTTTCCATCTTCATCAAATATCAGTTGGTCATACTTCTGTAAGCCTGGGTTGGGTCCCCTATTCTGTCCCAGACGAATGAATCCATTCCCCTACTAACACCACAGTCTTGATTATTATAACATATTGAAATTTAGGTTCACTTATTTCATATTATTTTTTGAACTTGTAACTATTTCAATTCCGTTGCCTTTTAATAAAAGTTTAGGAGAATCTGTAATCTATGTCTACGAAAGTATTGCCATGATTTTGACAGAATTTGTATCAAATTTATATAAAAAACTGGAAAGAACTAACATTTCACTATGTACAATTATCCAATTAATAATCATAGTATGACTCTGTACTTGAAATTATTCCTTGATTTCATCAACAGTGTTTTACAGCTTTGATCATATAATCCTGATCTCTTTTGAGTGATTATAGATAATACTTTATTTTTAACTTTGGCATCTCTGAGCTTATTGCTATCATACAAAGCTACCATTGATTCTTGTCTGCTTCTCTTGTGCCCTGAATATTGACTAAGCTCACCTGTTACTGGGAATAATCTGTGTGGATTCCCCAGAGTTTCCTACATAGACAGTCATACCATATGCAAGTCAGATGGTTTTATTTCACTCCCTACAATCTCTAAACTTTCTATTTCCTTTTCCTGCTTAAACTTCTAGCACTATGCTAAATGAGACTGGCGGGAATAGAATTCTTACCTTTCTCCTAGTTATAAGAGAAAATAATGCAGCTTTATATCATTAAGTTTAACATTAGCTACAATATGTTGTATATGCTTTTCATCAACCTGAGAGAATTTCTCTGTATTCCTTTTTTTTTTAAGAAAAAGAAAATTCTGCACTCATGATTTCGAATTCCTCAAATGATTTTCTGCATTTTTGTAATAATTCCTTTATTACCTACTTTTAATGTGATAAGGCCTGAGGCCAACTATCACACTAAATACCAATATGGGTAGCAGAGGTTTATAGATTGATTCTTTTGAAATTTTCTTTTGACTTCTCAGATTCTTTTTTCCTTCAAAGTGCTCTAGGTTTTCCTGCACTGGTTGATGTGATCATGTGAGTTTTTGTTCCACCTTCACTTCATCTCCATGGCAGTCCTCATCTTACTGCTTTATTGAGGCACCTTCATCTTCTTCCTCTCCTTGTTCAAACACTGGCCTGGCTCCCTCCGTGGTGCGCCTGACTTAATGCTCACATGTCTTAGCTTCTTTCTCCAACAGCAGGCACTTTCTGCTCATGAATCTACTTCTGGCCTTCGTGTTGTAGATATTTGGCCACTTTCATGCTTATTTCAGTTTTTTTTTCTCTAAGCAGCATAAAAACTTCCTTTCTTTTGCTTGGTATCTCCCTCATTAAGTCATTTAAAAGCATCCTTGACCATTCCAGAGAACATCTCTGTCCTCGGTGCAGGTGGTCTGCTCCACTCCAATTCTTCTGTCATGTCAAGTTTTTGAAGTTGCCAGGCACACCTTCTGTTGAGTTATTGTGGCAGGATCTATGTACTTGTAATGAGTTCCACATGACTGAAGTAATCTGAATTTCTTTTTGACCCAAGTCTTGGCTGTTTCCTAAAGAGAAGTTTTAACTGAGATAATCAACGTTTTCTGAATTCATCATTCCTCTCCCAAAACTAAGGCTTCACAGTGCTTCCAATATTTCTGGTCCTGTTTCTCCTATCAATGCTCAAAGTTAACTCAAACACCTACTAATGTGAGACTTTCTTCAGATTTTGTTTTAGGAATATTATGGCATTGCATAAGTCCCTGGGTTCATGAACTTGATCACAGAATAACCACACTTTCCACATCATACCACCGTGGGTCAGCATCTTGACATGTATCTGCTCAGGAATGGGGAGAGTCTTCCAAGCTATCCCTGGACCACCCTAACACCTTGTTGAAGTTGCCTGTGCTCTTGGCCTTCTGTCTCTGTCCCTCCATGTACTTATAGGCACAGGACTGATGACATCCAGCCTTCTTTTCCTGCATGTCTTACCTTCCTCATCCTTACAAATTTCCATTTCAGTTGACACACAATGTACTCTGCTTGATGCTTTTTTGGCCTTTCTTCTTTCCACTGCATATTTTACCTTCTTGAACTTTCCATCTCCAAGGATGACTACATTGATAACTGACACAGACTGTCTATCCCTTTCTATACCTGCCCTTAATTCTTTCTGTTCTCTTTTAGTGATTCTCTTTTCCCAAGAATAACACATTCACCACACACACACACACACACACACACACACACACACACACACACACACCCCTCATAGGGGATGTGATTTTTATTACTACAGCATTGCTTCCTAATATACAGGGTAGGTGTTGGTCTTCCCACACAACAACAACAGCAACAACAAATAAACCTAAGTCATGTTATGATAAAGGTACAGTTGGTTAAGAGCAGGGACAGGGTCTAAAAGCAAGATAGCATTTGGTTTCCAGCTGAGCCAAGAGGGCCTTCAGGAAGAGGAAAGACCTTTCTTTATTGCAAATCATTTTGTGTGTGTGCTCTTGTGGTGATTTATGCCTTATCTAATCAGATATGTTCTACTTGACCTTCAGCAACTGACCCAACTCTCATATATGAGGCTTTTCAGCATATGACCATGAATGGAGAAAGAACAGCAGGTAGGCCTCAGGATGACTTGGAGAAATTTAGAAAGATAAAAATACCTAGGCTCTATCCTGAGAAAGAAGAGGAGGAGGTATTCTCTTCTTCTAAGGGTAAAGTTAGCCACAGAAATTCTTTCAAGGCTTTCCTAAGCAATCCTAATATGCAGCCAGAGTGGAAAACTACTGGGTGAAAGTCATTCTTAACTAAGTTCCTAAAGTAAGTTCTAACTTACCATCATATTTCTTAAGTTTGTGCAAAGAACAAAACTTTTGATTCATTTTGAGGGCCTTGAACTTGTCAAAGCTGTATAATCATTTCCTGCTTTAACTCTTAACACTTGGCCAAGTTTGCAAAGATGAGGAAGATGCAAGTTATAATATTGAAAATTGCATCAGAAGCAGCAACTGAGTTGTCCAGGGCATGCCAGGTGCAGGCTGGCTAGGGCAGCTACAGCCCCAGATAACACAGAATCATAGCTAGAGTCCAGTGTGAGCCCCGGTGACAGCTGTTCTGTCACACCTAGGGTTCTGAGATAAAGGCTGTTTTCAGGACTTGGTCTGGTACATGGAAGAATGAAATTTATCACACCAACTCCATTCTTCAAAAAGTAAAAGGTCTTTAAAAATCCACTCTTGGGGCTGGAGAGATGGCTCAGTGGTTAAGAGCACTGACTGCTCTTGCAGAGGACCCAGGTTCGATTCCCAGCACCCACATCATGGCTATGAACCATCTTTAACTCCAGTTCCAGGGGAATCCTAAGCCCTCTTCCGACCGCGGCATTGCATGACATGGGTGCACCTACATACATGCAGGTAATACACTCATACACATAAAATAAAAATAATAAAATATTAAAAAAATATTTTTTAAAAAATCCACTTTTAGTTTTCCAACAGATTAATGAAGCCAGTGCAGTTTATTTATGTGTATCTGGTAGGAGTCCCTGGCCGGAGAATGACTTTCTGTCTCTACTTGTCACATAGATCTGGGAGGAAACTGTGTGGAGTAGTGAAGGAGAAAGGGGACAGCTACCCAGGCAGCCAGATAAGCTGAATCAGCCTGGGAATCAGGCTGGTGACAGATGTCGCAAACAGGTGGTGTGCAAATCCAGTCAATAAATACACTCTATAAATGTGGAATTGAAGCGAGAAAATACTTTTTCAAGAGGCTCCTGTCTAAACACAAAAGGATGGCATCAGGCCACTGAAAGTCAGACTCAGTGAAACTAGAAAGATCATCAGGCAGGTGCAAAGTTTCTGAGCCATTCCTCTCACCTTCCACCTCTTCTATCTGAAATTCCTCCATTAACACATCAAGTTTTGATTGAAGAATTTCTGCTACATTAAAATACAAATACCCTCATGGAAACAAGAGAACCATTTAATCATTTATTTCCTTGAGAATTTCATGCATTTATACAATGTGTTTTGATTATATACATCCCCCACTCCTCACCTCCAATTCCTCCTGGACACCCCCACTCCTCTACTAACTTCATGTCCCCTTCTGGTTTTTTTTTTTCATTTTATTTGTAACCCACTGAGTCCAATTACTGCCCATATGAACACAGATGTTTGGATATCCACTGGAATATGGGTAACCTACCAGGGGCCACAACCCTAAAAATTGACTCTTCCTCCCTGAGAAGCCACTAACTGCAAAAACTCCCCGGTCAGAAGTGTGGGCTCATGCACCCCTCCCCCATCCATGCTAGAATGTTGCCTGGTTTGATCTTGTGCAGGTCTCATGTAAGCAACCACAGTCATGAGTACAATGACCGTGTCACATCCAGAAGATAGTGTTTCCTAGAAGTCCTTCCCAACCTCTGGCTCATAAAATCTTTCCACCCCCTCTCCCATGCTGTTTCCTGAACCTTGGGGTGGGTATAATACAGATTTCCCATTTAGAGCAGAGCCCTCCACAATCACTCATTCTCTGTACTTTTAGGGATTTAATTCTTAAGTATTGTAGATAAAGAGATAGTTACATATGAGTGAAATAAAATCTCTGATTTTATGTACCAACTTGACTGGTTATACGGTACTTAGATATCTGATTAAATGTTACTTCTGTATCTTTCTGGAAGTGTTTAGCATTTGAATTGGTGGACAGAATAAAGCAAGTGGACCTTCCCAATATAAGTAGCATACCAACCGCTGAGGGTCTGAACAGCAAAAAGGCAAAGGAAGTTGGATTTTCCTTTCCTCTGCCTAACTCTTTAAACTAGAACTGTAATCTTCTGTCTTAAGCCGGCTGTGGTAGTCCATGTTTATACTCCCAGCACTCAGGAAGCTGAGGCAGGAGGAATGCTATGAGTTCAAGATCAGCTTAGACTACATAGCAAAACCCTGTCTCAAACAAACAAACTTGCCCTTGGCATTCCTGGGTCTCAGGGGCTCAGATCAGAACAGGAATCTCCACCACTGGCTCCCAGGCTCTCCAGTGTCACACTGACTTGCCTGGTCTCCGGGTGGAAGACACAGGACTTCTCAGGTGCTATAGTTCCGTGAGTCCGTATATTACAATAAATATCTTTAAAAATAGATATCGATATACCTTTATTTCTGTAGAGGCTAGTTTCCTCAATTTCCGATGCTTCTTCTTTACTAATACAGGAGATAAGAAAGATCACAAAGGAAGAGGACGTTAGGAATAGCAGTTAGGTTCCTATGATGGTACCACCAAAAAGATAACAGGAATGGCTCCACCATTTTAGAGCAGACACTTCTCTCAGCTGAGGTGCTGGTGCTGACTTCATGCTACAGAGGAGCCATATGTGCAGTGGTATCTGTGAGGACTCCTCATGTCCTACACACACAATGAGCAAGTGGCTATTTTCCACACTCTTCCCGGGGGCTGCTGCCATCACACTTTTTTTAAAAATGTCCCTCTGAGCTAACCCTCCTCCACAAGAACTCATATCCAATACTCCCTCATTATCACATCCGACAAAACAGATCCCAGCTGTTAATGACAAATTAGAATTCCAGATACCCCTCTCTCCTGGAAAACAGAGCCCTTGAGCTCTGTAGGGAAGATCTGCTTTTTCAGAAACCATGCTTGTAATTGTAAGAAATAAGCCAGGGGGACGGTCCAGAGGAGGCCCGATGAGGCTGCTGGCTAGCTCTCCTGTCCCAGACATCCAGCAGCTTTTCCACAAAGCCCAAGGAAGGAGGGAACAGGGAGTGGTTTAGAGCCTTCAAGCAAAGAAGTGACTGCCTGCCTTCTTGGGGTGCCATGGCACTAAGGAGTGACGTGCACACTTGGCTCAGGGTTGGGGCCACCCCAAGCACAAGCGTACACTGGCTCTGTGGCAGCTGCTTAAAGTCACCAACACTCATCCTTCCCTTCCACTTAGCAGAACCATAGAAAACCCTAGCAACCCGAATGCCACACTGCCGGTGCTCCTTCAGTGGACACCTCTGCCGCTGAGTCCTTCCAAATCTCAGCCATCATTTAAAAACATATCTGGGTTGGTTACAGACAAAGGTTGGTAAAAGAATGTGAAAGGGATGGTGAAAGTTCTAGAAAACAGGTCATAAAGAGACTAAAGAGCCTAAGGCTTTTCATCCTGGGAGGGAAAAAGCAAGGGAAACAAGATAGGAAAGTTGTGGCACTGAAAGAGGCAGTGCTGGCTGTTCAGCCTCTGGAAACGCGGGACCAATGTGTTGATGGGGATTAATAGGAGCCTTGGGCTCAGAAAAGCCCCAGCTAATAATTAAAGCTGCTCAACTTGAAGGAATCAGCAAATTAATGCATTCTTAAAATTCTCTTTCCATGAAGCTTTCACATAGCCACATGGGTCTCTGGGTGAAACAGCTAAGCTGTGCACTAATGGCACTGTGTATTGTGTGAGGGAATAGATTAATTCTGTATTCTTTCTATGCAGTTGTGTTCAGAAGTGAGCCTAATGAACACATGCAATAAGAGAAAAAATGACTCCTTTCCGGCCTGGATTTACTGCACTGTGGGCTTTTTCTTAGGGGTGCTGAGGCCTCAGGGTTACAGGGTGGAGCTTAATGAATTGTCTCTCTTCCCTCACTGACTCTGTCTCCCTTCTCCCATGACAATGATCGTTCATCTAGACCTTTGGAATATGCTAGAGGCTTAATAGAGAAGCTGTAAGAAAACAAGACTGTACCTGCAAGCGAATGATGGGAAGGTTCTAGGAAGAGTTGCCAATCATACACAGACCCCTTTGATTTATAACTGAAGACCACACACCCTGCCAGAGCCTACTGCCACTATTCTGAGCACCTGTCCAGTTGCTCTAGTTGAACACTGGACTTTGTCTTCCTATCTCTATCAAGAAAGCACCAGTGCTTTGTTCTCTCAGAGTCTTTTTCCCCTTACACTATCATAAGCTTCAAGAGTAGCAGGATAAATCCAGGCCTCATGACTGGCTAGGAAGTATTTCTGGCCAAAAATAAGTTCTCAAAACAAAGCCTAGGATGTTGTATAGCCTGAGGTTTTGAAAGCAGGCTGTTGTTATTTTTTTAACTTTTATGTATGTGTGTAGTATGCAGTGTGTGTATGTGTGTGTGTGTGTGTGTGTGTGTGTGTGTATGTGTGTGTAGGTGAGGGGAGGCACTCAAGTGTCATGACATGCATGTGGAAGCCAGAGGAAAACCTTAGGTGTCAGTTCTCACCTTCTGCCCTTCTTGAAGTAGAGTCTCTTACCTACTGCTGTGTATGCCAAGACCACAAGCTTCTGGGGCTGCTTCCGTGTCCGTCTCCCATCTTTCCTGTAGGCTGTCTGGGATTATAGATGTGCGCTATGGCATGCCTGGGGATCCTAACTGTGGTCCTCACCCTTGCACAGCAAGGGCTGTGTCATCTACCCAGTCCAAAACACATTGATCATATACTTGCTACAGAGAATTTTAAAGCATGTACTTTTGTCGAATTTTTAACTCAAACTCAATAGTGTAAGTTTAAATATTTTTAAAGGCTGTAATTTAAAGCACAATTGTTTCCATTTTAAAATGAAAGTTATAATTCTTGTATATATTTATATGATGGAATCGAAACACCATGGTATTGGTAGCCTGCCATCAATCTGTCTTTAAAAACAAATACTTCTGTCTTTCAGAAATTTGATGTTTTCTGTTTTTCTTCTTGAACTACAATTTTCTTTTCACTTTTACAAGTGAAATTTGTCTTAGTATAATACTATTTTATAAAAAATATTTTATTACTTTACTATATTTATCTGAAATTAAAATCTGCCTAAGGAAAAGCTGGGCATGGTGACACATACCTTTAATCCCAGCACTCAGGAGACAGAGGCAGGCAGATCTCTATGAGATTGAGGCCAGCCTGGTCTACAGAGTATGTTCCAGGCCAGCTGAGGCTACGGGGAGACCCTCTGCCAAAAAAAATGTACCTAAGGGATTAGTTATTTTTCACAGCAAGTATAAGATTTGGTTCTCAGCTCTAGGGGAAAAAAAGCAAAATTAAAATTTACCTAAAGTCTCACTATTATCTCCAGTGACCATAAATCTCTTAGCATTTAAAAGTCTGTGCCACTGAATTGCTATTATCACCAGTACATTATAAATGAAAACAGCACAAAATACCTTACTCTTAATAAAAACAAAAAGTGAAATCATATCCCAAAGCATGTATTGAGATAAACTTTTGCCAGTTTGTTAGTGTATTTAGATATATTATGTATTGCTCAGAAGAAGCAGGAGATCAGCATAAATTCTGTTTATTGCTCATATACATAATGCATAAACTGGAAATATTTTATTATAACAATGTAATTAGATTCTTTGAATTCTTTCTATGCTTTATGTCAAAATTCACATAATGATCTATAATCAAAAATAGCTTTGATTTTGTTACCTGACAAGTTGATGAGATTTGACTGTTTTTTTTGTTTTTTTTTTTTTGTTTGTTTTTTTTTTTAAGCAATGAATGGGAGAGTATCTGATGAACAAAGATTTATTTTCTGGTCACTTGAATAATTTACTCTCTCATTTTTTTTGTGAAGTATACCTAGACAGCTTTACTCTGACTTATCGAATTATTGCTAATTATGTTGTAACACTTTGAGCCACTTTTAAAAACTCCATCTCTTTAGAAATGGAAAGAAAAATGTATATATTTAAAGTTCATTAAACTTTTGCCAAAATAATGATTTTTGATGAAATACTTTCATTTTCTTTCTTGCTGTAATAAAATATATTGTTGTACTTTGGAGCTGTAGATTTAACTCAGTTATGGAAGATATCTGTCAAAAACACTCAGCAAGCATTAGGGGAAATTTTCTGTTATATTTTATATCAGATAAATGAAAACATTCTATTCAACTAGCTGTTTTAAGGAAGTCTGTAAAAACTGTGAAATTGATCACTAAAAATAAAACTCAAGATAATGTAGATCTAACTGCTAAATGTTTAGGTAAGTTGTAAAGCAAGATGAACAATATGCTCTTATGGAAAGCAAAGTGTTATGGTTTGATTGTGAAAAGACCCCATAGGCTCATGTGTTTGAACAGGTGTTCTTCAGCTGGTGGCCTGTTTGGAAAGGTTGTTAAACTGTCAGATTTGGGGCCTGGCTGGCAGCTGTAGGGCCATTGGGGTAGGGTTTGCTGGTTATATAGCTATATAGCTGGACCCTGATTCTCGCTGACTACGTCCTGGTCTCTGGATGGTGAGGAGTTGCAATCACACACTCCTGCCACCACGAGCTCCATCATGTCTTCCCCACCATGATCACTACACCTTCTAAACCATGAGCCCAAATAAGCCATTCCTTTTCTAAATCCTTCTGCCAGCTGTACGATCTCAATGACAAAGAAATAACTGTGATGGCTAATCCTGGGTGTCAGCTTGACTGGATCTGGGATTAACTGAAATGAGAGAGACCTTCTTGATGGGATTTTTTGAAGCTGGAAGACCCACCCTAAATGTTGGCATTACTTTTGTATAAAAGGCTATATCCGGGGCTGGAGAGGTGGTTCAGCGGTTAAGAAACTGGCTGTTCTTGCAGAGGACCCAGGTTGGAATCCCAGCACCAATACAGCAACTAACAACTGTCCATAACTCCAGTTCCAGGGGATTTTATGCCCTCTTCTGACCTCCAAGGGCATTGCACAACACAGGTGCACTTACATACATGTAGGCAATACACTCATACGCATAAAATAAAAATAAATAAAGTTTTTTAAAGGCTATGGCAGAAGGGAGCTCTTGCTTTATTCCCAATTGTCTTCTCTCTTACTGGTGAGCTTGTCTTGTTGCTGTGACCAACTTCTTTAGACTCCTATGTAGATTGAAGACTAGCAGATCCCTCAGCACCAGATTGGGACTACTGAGACATCCAGCCTTGTGGACTGAGCAACTACCCGATTCTCAGCCTCTTCAGTGTGGTGCAGCCATTGTTGGGCTACTCAGACTCTATCCTGTAAGCTAATCTAATAAATCCACAAATCCATATGCATATATATTCATTTTACTGGCTTTGTTTCTTTAAAGAACCTTGCCTAATGCAGTATCTAATACAAGGTACAGTATTTCTCCTGCAGAGTTGTATCTTATATGCAACTGTTGAATACTGCTGACTGGCTTAAAAGAATAATTATATAAGAACTCATGTCAAAATCAGAAATACCAATAACAATAAAAAAGGTTCTTCCAGGCTTCTATTTGGTCTAATAGCACATAGTTCTTCGTTTCAATTATAAAAATATGCCAAACATTTTATATGATAACATATGATGAGAAATGATAATAATTGCATAAAAATTTCATGCCATAATTTGTATAATCATTTTGACAATTCTATTCACTAATGCGCAAATCTGAAAAAGTCCACATAAAAGTCTTTTATCTCTGGGATTATCCACTTGATGTTTTCAGAAAGCATTCTAGTTGAATTTAAAATAACCAGCAAACCAGATAACGTGGCACCCACCTGCAGTTCCAGCTATTGAAGAGGCTGAGGAAGGGCTATTGCTCAAACCCAGGAGTTCAAGACTAGCCTAGGCAACAATAAAGTCTGGTCTCAAAACGAATAAATAGAATCAACATTGCCAGTCTGTGCTGGTTTAACTGTCTCATGTTACTTTTCTTCAGAGTCAAGTTACATCCTCACGATGGATATCATGAACAGTAGAAAATCAGTTTTTATAACTACATGCAGCAGTCTTTTGTGTCCTATTTGGTGTCTCTTACTAATTTTTCATTATTTCAGTCTCTCACCCTTTTCCCTCAAAAGCAAGGCAACCATGAGGTGATAAAATATTGAATTTCGTCATTATCCCCAGCATTTTGCTTTCCATATGTCTGAAATCTGAAACTCCTCGTGAGTCCACACACCCCATTTCTGTTTCATTAACACCATAATCATCTTCAGCATGCATAGAAGGAGGGAAAAACCTGAGCCTCTGTGGATTCCTGGTTAATCATTAGAAGAAACCTGTTTCTCCATCTGGTTTTAATGTCATGTTAAGGGCCATGTGTCACATTAAGATTTGAGATGGATGAAACCTCTATCTTTAAACAGCAATGTGGAGAAAGGACTAAGATGAACTTTGAGTCATTCTCATCAGGTTGATTTTAGGTAAAAATTGGAATGATCTGAAAATTAACTTTGCTAAAGCTATCCACAGGCATATACTGCTTGGAAAGCTGCCACATACTCCAGTTTGAACTTCATGAATTTTTTCTGTTCATACCTAGTCTAGCCTGATCCAATCCAAGTTTGTTTCATTTTTGTTTTGTTTTGTTTTATAACCGTAGGATCTCAGTCCCTGGAGGATTACTGAACAGTTGCAAACAGGACCTGGAGGGGTGCAGATGGAATTACAGCAGGCATGCTGTGGGATCAGCATTGAGGAGTTGTTTCCAACGTGATGTTTGTCCTCCTATCAAGCAAAAATACTGATAGAGCTTTCTTGGCCTTTTGTCAGTGAAAGTAGTGTATTATTGTCCCCCAAACTGAGAAGACTAACGTTACAAACTGCCTTTCCATTCGAGGCAGATGGCCTAAACAAATGAAGTAGATGGCTGAGGAAAGAGGCAGCAAGGATCAGCTCTAGGAGGAGGCTCTGAAGGTTGAGCTAGCCATTCAGCTCCCTTCTCCTGTAGTCAGATCTTCCATCTTTCTACCCAGACGTCTCAGTTTGCAAGCACTGGCAATTAAATCAACATTCTCATAAAATGCACTGTAGACAAAACTAGAGAAGCCTATAAGTGCTATCTGCTCCTTGATTATTGACTGACAATCTCCACCTCAATGTAATGTGGTATTTTTGCCTCTGGTGAGAGAACAAGGAAATCTTTTGTTAAAGTTTGGGTCTCCTGCTTGACCTGTCAGTGCTCCAATTCTAAGCTCTGCTTCAGCAGGCATTAACCCTTAACAGATTCTTCAGCTGCTCCACATGATTCCCGTAAGTCTAAAGTGGAGTGGAGGGTCAACCACCCAAGTTTTATGGAGGCTGAATGAGCTGTCTTCAGTGACCCCACACTCCATGGATTTTCTCAGAACTTTAAATTCATGCATTGCAATGTCTTTATTTATACAGCTTCCAAGAGATATGCCTTATGGGGCCAACAGCACTTTGATTAGTAAGTGGAAGCTCTGCAACCCCAATTTTATTCTGGATGCTCATCTCATACCTTGGGCCTCTAGAGCTCTGAGAACTTTTCAGTTGAAAGTAGCTGTAATTCTGGGTTTCAGCTCTTCTTATACCCAACGCCTAGCCTACAATAAACCCTGATTTATTTTACTTCAGATAGTATCAAAATATGTCCCAAAATTCTTTAGTTTTCCTCCCTACAAGAGAGAGAACTGAATTTCCTGCTCCTCTAGAGTGGGTCATAGGGCTATTGCTAATGGTTTGTTTATAGTGGACAGAATATGATGATGATAGGTTTTGCTTTTTTATTTGTCTTCTCGTTCCATTTTTTTTTTTTTTTTTTTTTTTTTTTTTTTACACTAAAAATTTCTTTTCAACCCCA
>NW_008357993.1:456347-458115 GCF_000622305.1 Nannospalax galili | reverse complement strand
TGAAAAAAAAAAAGGGGGGGGGAAAGCGGGGTTTTTTTTTTTTTGTTTTTTTTTCTTTTTTTTTTTTTTTTTTTTTTTTTTTGGTCTTACACTGAAACTTACTATGCAACCCAGGCTCACCTGAAGCTGATGGCAAGCCTTCTGCCTCAGTCTTCTTTGTGTTGTGATTATGGGTAACTAAATGTAAAAGACACCTTCCCTTACATGGAGAGGTCTTAAGCTCTGGGTGGGATTGCCAAGACATGATGATGGTGTCTCTGTTTAAAATTTCTTTTTCTTCAAGTTGAACAAACTGATTCTATGGCAAGCAAGTGGGATTTAAATCTGCCCTAAGACTAATTTCTCTTAGTAAGATTGAAAGTTGAGGGCAAATAAGAAATTCAGTCAAAATCTGACATTGCATTCATTTAAAATTAAACTTGGTAATCTCCCAACTTAAAAGTTCCCTCTTGATATGCACAATCAAGGGCCAGGATTTCTCAGAGCATCTGATACCCACTTTACCAAGGAAGAGCTCCTACTGGGGGGACAATACTGCTCCCTTCTCCCTCTGGCTTTTACTTCAGAACCCTGTTTCTTACACTCTGTGGAGGTGAAACTTGAGTATTTAAATCCCAAGTTTAAGCCTAAAATAAGGTGATGCTTCTGCTCTGTAATGAATGGGGAGGGCAGCAGGCATTTCTCAGGAGCAGGAATCCCTTCAATTTCAAGATTTGGGGTCACATGGGAACTCCAGAAAGGTCTGCTGATAACATCTCATCACCTATGGGGCTCAGGTAACTGGGTACATCCATATTAACGACTTACAATTTAATCTTAGAATTGTATCCTCTAACAAGTGCAAGTCACGTGTCTGTGTAAAAGTGCAAATATTCCATGAGGAAGGGAGGTGGGTATCTTTTGGAGAGATAAAGAATAATACAGAGTAGGTATTAATGGCAAGGAAGGGGTGTGAAAGGGTGCATTCTGAGGTGTGTGGGAATGCCTTGAAAGGGAGAAAAAAAAAACCTAGAAATAAAAGGATTTACATTTAATTCTCCTTTGTGACCTGAGGCAGCCCTGCTAATACCATCTTAATGAGCCCCTGCCTAGCCCCTAATCTGATAAAACCTTCAAAAGAGAAAATTTTCGAAGGCAGAGTTTCTCTCTTTTGATGTTTGCCTCTGGGTTTACTGGCCTGATTTAGGGGGGTTCTGGGAATACAAAATTGGCATGAATCAGCGAAAGTATTAGCAAGTAGGACTCTTCAATGATAAGCCGAATCACAATTAACTTACATCTTGCATATTTATTGAACAAATACTACTAAAGTAGCTAAAATACATTGGGTACTTATGAGTGCATCAGTAAAGATCACATGTTACAAAAGCCTGCGTCTTCAGCAGTACACAACTGCAACTCTACATAAATGCCACGGATGCAGAATACGGTTTTCTTGCTTTATTTACACAGCTGATATATCTATCCTAACAGAGGGGAGTGAGAAGAATGCACAAGAAAATCAGGCCGATGGGGGAAGCGAGGAGAGAAGTACAGCGCATGCGTCATCGGTGTTTAACAGTCAGAAGCGCAACAGTTCAGAACACGGCCTGCCCTGTCAAAGGAAGAGCTAAAAGACAGTTATATAAAAATTAAGGTGGGCTTTCAGTCTGGCTAACTCAACAACATTCCGTGAATAGATGGTATTATCTGGTTTTATTTTTGTTTATCCATTTCATTGGGAGCAAGGACAAAAATGTAAAATCTACACCTTGCTTATCAGAACTGC
>NW_008357993.1:431012-456246 GCF_000622305.1 Nannospalax galili | reverse complement strand
TCACACAGTTTCCTGTTTTGGAAGATGTATTTCAACAATATCACTCAGGGCTTCTAAAAAAAAAAAAAAAAAAAAAAAAAAAAAAGGGTGTTCCGCCATTTATTATTTTGTAAAGACATTTTCCGATTTAATCTTTGGGCAAGGTATAATTTTCAAATTCTGACTCAGATGCCAGTGCTGTGGATTTTTCCACAGAGCACTTATTAGAAAAGAGTGGACCTCCCACGACCCCAAAATACCCAAACAAAAAGAATCCAAAGAGACACCTCAAAATGCCTGTAAAATTATTGCTTATTTTTCTCTAAGTCAGGCAGGTGAGGCTACAGAAAGGAAAAGATTTGGTAGGTAAATTACAGTTTTGTGATTGCTCCCGCTACCGTGGCTGCACATCCATGGGGGCCGGCCAAGGAGACCACACACTCGTGGTAGCATTCTCTCAACCTACAACACTGAAGAAGAAAGCCACACTGAAGACACAAGGAAAACAAGTCAATCCAGTCTAGAGAACAACATTCAGGGAAACAGAGTACCAACACCTTCTTAGAACATGGAAATAAAAAATAACTCCATCAGAGCTACCTCGCCAAGGAGCATGTTGAAAGTCCAAAATAGCACCATTCATCAGTGTGTCAGGTCCTGTGGCAGCATCTCAGTCACTTACCACAAGGAAACAATGAGTTTCAAACTACTTCTATACATCAAAAGAGTACATGGATAAAATATAGAGATATACAGACAATCGATGAACATAAAACTACTAGGCTTGTTACATCTAAATGAAAATAAAAGGGGGAGGGAGGGGACTCTCAGCCTCTGCAAGAACCAGTCAGGAGCTGTGTGAATGAAAAGGCAGGAGTGGACCAGTTGTGTGAGCTCAGTGGGAGTTTGAGTTGTGGAAGACATTGTTGTAGCGAACCAGGCCTGAAGGCCCACCTGTAGGGGTTGTAAACATGGATTCACAGTGTGAAATTCTGAGCGTTTTCACTTGAGTCAGAATGATTAAAAACTGGTTTGATGATACCTATTTGTCCACTGTAAATTCTCTAAAGCAAGGCTTAGAGTCCCATAATTTCTTCCTATACTTGATGATTTACACAGAAAAAAATATCCCATATATGATACCATGACCTCATCAATACCCATACACCATATGCAATACAAATGGAGGTGTTACACGATTAAAAAGAGTGGAGGTAACTGATGTTTGGAGAGCGGAGGTCACTGCTGCCCGGCGGAGTCAGGGAGGCAGCGCTCATCTCTTCAGTCTTCTTGCGGTTCACTTCCTTTGGTACAGGAAGTCTTCCCTGCAGAGCACAACACAGACACAGACACACACACACACACATACACACACACACACACACACACACACACACACACAAAGATACATTTAGTTGTGCCTCTGAAACCATTCTTTCTTCTCGTACTCATTTTTCGTCCCTTGAACTTCTGCTGTTTTGCAGAGTTTATATAGTAAACACTGCTCACTTGAGTGTAAATATGAGGTCTGGGGGTATGAAGCAAGTAAAGGCTAGCTTCCTTTGCGTCTGCAGAGTCCAGTGTTTCACTTACGGTGATGGCAGCACTCCTCAGAGTCAGATCTCTGGGGAGAGTTGCTAGTATTAGATGGGGCCCAGGGTCAAGCTGGATGAGGAATGCTCATTGGAGTGCCAATATGTTTTTAAAAAGCATTCAGTAGGTGATGTGAGGGAGGGCTGGCAGAAGTCTGTTCCCCACTACATAATAAAAAATACTTTAAAATATATCACAGCTTACATAAATCTTTTCTATGTGAGGTTTAGTCTATAAGAAATTAGCATGTTCCAGGTGGGTACTTTGGGTCAGAACTAAAATGGTACCAAAGATGCAAGTATTTGAGCTGTACATAATATGAGGAGATCCTAGATCATTGCTGCAGGAGAGGAAGTCTCGCCTTACAGAGCAGATAACTGAGAGGAATCATCAACTTCAGCCTGACTGATGGTCAGCCACCAGGCTGTTTCTGCTGACACACAAGAGGGGGCTCCCAGGGAAGTGCATCCACCATCAGAACCAAGCAGTGAGAGGGCAGGACAATGGGACCCAAGTGGCACAAAGTCTTAGCTCATCAAAAAAGACTGCATGCCCCATTCAGACACACACAGAGAAGACAATGACCTTTCTTTTAGTTGAACCATTGATTAGTGGAGTTTTCTTAGGGTTAAAAAAAAAAAGCCTTTGCGGGTTTAAAGGATCGGGATTATTTTTCTTTTTCCTTTCCTCTTAATTTTTTTTTTTTTTTTTGCCTCAGGTTACAGGTTCTAACAAGATAATGTCAATGAAAGAATTAGGTTAGATATAAGCAGTTGGATTAAACTGTTATTTCAACTTTGTGACCTGTAAATTATCACACTTTAATTATTTATTTAAATTTTGTTATATTTATTTTATGTATATGCATGTATGTAAGTGCACCCGTGTCTTGCAATGCCCACAGAGGACAGAGGAGATCATCGGATCCCCTGGAACTGGAGTTATGGACAGTAGTTAGCTGCCATGTGGGTGCTGGGATTCACACCCAGGTCTTCTTCAAGAACGGTCAGTGTTCTTAACTGCTGAGCCATCTCTCCAGCCCCACATTTGTATTTATTTAAGATGAGTTCAGAAGTCTAGAACTTCCAAACAACCCGAAGCAGAATAAATATTGTGAGCAACTTCCGGTTGAACTAAATGCAGTAGATGACTCAACCAGAAGCATCATTTCCTGCATGAAACATCCCATGTGGCCAATTTCTGTTAAACATTTGACTCTGAAAGCATTCCACATGTGTAAGACATGTAAAATCCACACAGTATGTCCTTTCTTGCTCCAGTCTCAGGCTCTGATTTCAGAGGTTGTGTATCATTAAATAGCCAGAAAATTATAATTCTTCACACACCTTAAGGATCTACATAAAATTCCCCAAAGCATGTTACTGGGCAGTTCAATGTAGTTGTGAAATGAATTCAATCTTGAAATTTTGGTACGTAACCCCAAAATTAAAAAAAAAAAATCCACTAATATCTTCAAAGAAAAACCACAACCTCATCTGACCAGTCAGTATGGCCTTGAAACTGATTTACTCTGTTCCAAACTTAGCATACTGGTCTGTCTCTGTTTATTATAAGACTCTGTCCCACTAACCTTTGACCTTGATGAAAACTACACGAGAAAATGGAAATTGAGAGCTGGGGACTGGGGAAGAGGTTTTCCTGAAAGAACATGTAGAGTATTTCCTATCTGAATTAAGCACCTTTACTGCCGTGTCTCTCTTTGGGGACCAAAACACTCATGCATTTCTTCATTCATCATTTGCATTCTGAATGCTTGAGCACATTACTGGATTTGAAGCCTATGGAGTGAAACAGAAAGAAAAACAGTCCCTGCCCAACCTGCCTAATAGACTTCCTCTGTGACGGACACCCGAGTAACTGGAAGACAGCAAGGCCGTGGCATTAGGTGATATAGGGAGGCATGCTACTAAAAGACCCCAAGGGCCATAAACTAACACACCTGTAAGGGGAAAAACTCCCAGAGAGACAGGGCTCTCTACACTTCTTCTTAGGAGCCTGGATTGATTGGTTATAATCCTATTCCTCCCACCTCTACCATTTTATTTTAAATAATTGTCTTTCTGCCTCCACTAAAGGAATTTTAGGCTTTGGCAACAGGGAAGAAAGCATCTCAAAAAGGAGACACAGAGATGCCTTATTTCCCCAGAAGTCAGGCCTTACAATAGTTGAGGCAAAATAGCTACTCTTCTCATAATGGCTCCTGTGAGAGAGAGGGACCTGAGTAATCTAGAAGGCTGAGGGTGGGCTAGGGAGCAGAGGTGTCAATGTTCACCAGACAAGGTCTTCCAGCCACATCTAGTGGCTGACACGCCTCATCAGTGCTAGTTTAGTCCCAGTCACTCAGTAATGTGCTTTGTACCAAGTAAATTGAGATTATCTTTCATGAAGTTATACAAAGATGTCCTTTTCCAGAAGGACACTTTTGGAGACAGGATAAGCACACTCTGCTTAAAATACCACTCACATATTTAGAGAAGAGATAAAGTAGCCGCAAGTGTCAATCTTAACATCCACCTTGCCCACCCCCATGGAGCAGGCTTTAGTGCAGACATGACCTGGCACCTGGACTAGCTTTCCAGGACTGATGGGTCAGTGAAAAGCTTCACCTGGTCTTGCCAGTGGCTGACATTGCCGATGGGAACCTGAATGATGCAAGACTTAGCAGTTTAACAGTTTTCTAGTGCGCCCTCAACAGCTTCAGCCCTGACCTGGGTCAGTAAAGAATGTCTGGAGGAGCCGGGTTTGGTGGCACACGCCTTTAATCCCAGCACTCCGGAGGCAGAAGCAGGCAGATCTCTGTGAGTTCAAGGCCAGCCTGGTCTACATAGTGAGTTCCAGAGTTCTCAGTAATGTACTTTGTACCAAGTATGGCACAAAAAGTTTCTTAGATATGTTGACAGTTTTGTCTGCTGATTTTGCCTGAATGTCTGAGGTTACCCATAAAACAAAATGGGAAAATATAAGGCCAGCTGAGACTACAGGAAGATCCTGTCTCAAAAAGACCAGAAGAAAAAAAGAATGTCTAGAGGGAAAAATACACATGTATGTGTATAAATAATTTTAAAGGGCTAAAGGTGTAGCCCAATGGCAGACTATGTGCCTAGCATGGGTTCTAGCCCCAGCACCATTAATAAAAAGGAAGGATAGACACGGTTAAAGGGCTTTCAGGGGTGTGGTGGCACATGGGTGGTACGGGGTGGCAGAGCTCTTGCACGCCAGCTCTCTTCTACTCCAGAGCTACAAGACCAGTGTCATTTCAGCTCCCACAGGACACAAAATTTTGTTCATTTACATTCTTGCCAATGAGTCCAACCTTGACCTTCAGAAATTCTTTGAAAGATCAAAAATAATTTAGGGTTATTTTCTTTTCATGCCAATTGCCAGTTGATACAACTTCTGCAATTTCAGATAATTCTGTCAGTAATGGGAATTGTTGAAAATATTTAGCACAAATAAGATTTTTTTTTCAAGCACTGAAACAACAGTAATGTTATAGCTGGGGGTTACCATTATTCAATGACATGAAACTTTTGAATGGAAATTTTATGTTTAGTGGATTCTTTATTTATTGTAAAACTATCAGGTCAGGAGTAAAAAGTACAATCCTCCTATTTAAAGTCAAACTGATATTTGCCTTAAGAGGTAAAGTCCAAAGTTATTTCCAGGAAAAACTGGTAATTTTTCACATTTTCTTTGTGTGTTTTTCAAGAATGGTACTAAAATCTTTTTTTTTAATTCTTTTTAAAAAATGTTATTTTTTTTATGTGTATAAATGTATTGCCTGCATGTGTGTAAGTACACCTGTGTCATGCAATGTCCCCAGACGTCAGAAGAGGGTGTCAGATTCCCTGGAACTGGAGTTAAGGATGGTTGTTAGCCATCATGTGGATGCTGGGATTGAACCCTGGTCCTTTGCAAGAGCAGCCAGTGCTTTTAACCACTGAGCCATCTCTCTAGGCCCTTAAAAAAATTCTTTAAAGGAGAGAATCACAAAAAAAACATATTGGTATTACACGTTTCCTAGACCTAAAATCTAGGAGAAAGAAAACATAAGTTTTTTTATATTTTCCCATTTTGTTTTATGGGTAATCCCAGGTATTCAGGCAAGATCAGCAGACAAAACTGTCAACACATCATACTTTTAAGAAACCCTATCACCCAATTGTAACCTACCTTCCTGTTTTTGTTTGTAGGTTGTCTTTCATATTTGTCTAAGAAATGCAACAGATTTAAAAATCTTTAGAATGCACACTTGATCAACTGATTCCATGGGTCTTAAATGAAAATTTGTTTTTGATTTATTTGTCACAAAAGGAATATACTATGAGTGTGACCTTAGGTCGTGGAACTTTGCTGGGTTTTTTTGTTCTTTGTGTTGTTGTTTGTTTGTTTTGAGACAGGGTACTCATGATGTAGTGCAGGGTAGCCTCAAACTTGCAGCAATCTTCCTGCCTCAGTCTGTGGAGTGCTGGGACTATAGGTATGCACCACCAAGCCCGGCTTGAGGTTATGCTTTTAGATCTATGTCATTTCCAAGGTCAGCATATCATCATATGAGTGAATTGTTATGGGAACATATAGTGGATGTTAAAATGAAGATGAAATAAACCTGGTTATTTGCTTATGTATTTTTATGCTTCTAAGTGCAGGGATCTTACCTTAGATAGACTTCCCTCCATTTCCTTGTTTGGAAATGGTTCTTGACTGACCCAGACCAAGAGTTCTGGGTAGTAAACCTATGGAAACATAAAAGCACATAATTCAAATTATAAACAAGATCCACTCTGAAACCACATGAGATCAGTTTAGTAAGCTCAGTTTTTCTCAATGATCACTCATTTCCCTGGTGCTGCTTAGAGCACTGAGGAAACACATTACGCTTGCAGAAGGGTAGTGAATATGCACTGCACTCAGGAGAGTTTGAGCTCAATGTCTTCCAAGATTGAGTCCAACAGAGCAGAGATATCAATCAATGTTATCTTTAGCAGGCAAAGAGGCAGTTTAATGGTATGTCTGGCAAGGTGTGCTAAGTCACCAGGGAGAGCTTTCAAAGCATCTTACATTCCAAGAGTATCCTTGCAAAACTCCATGTTTATAACGTAATTTCAGATACTCATGAAACAATGCTAGGATATATTCTGAATTTATCAAAGGAGTAAAGAATATACACAAAGCAAAGGAGGAAGGAAGGAAGTGTGCTAGGGTCTCTCCAGGTCCACGTGGTCACTCAGCACACTGCATCAGACTCCCTGAAGCAGCCAAGCATCTGAGGGTGAGGCAGGGAGCTGGGCAGCCTTGCCATGAATGATTCAGATAATCGGAGCTGATGAATTCTGGCTGGTGGGAGGGAGGGAGGGGGCAAGCTGAGTAACTCTTCTTTAAATATACAAAGGGTTATTAGCATAAGGTTGCTGACCAGCTGTTCTCTACCTCCAGTGAAGACAGGAGGTGGGGGAGACTTAAAATTACAAACTGCAGATTTAGGTCAGCTATAAGGAAGAACTTGGCACAAGCGCTGTTAAATTACTAAAAGAATTTAGAGAGTAAAACTGTGAAATCTTCTTTTAAAAATTTAGAAACAGAATCCAAGAGCCATCTGTCAGAGCTAATTCACATTTGATTCAGCACCGCCTGAAGAAAGGAAACGAAATTAGATAAGGCTCCTTCCAGATCTGAGAATCCGAATTTTGTAAATAAGCCTCATATATAATAAGTAACAATTAAGAATCACTACTATATTAATGGAAGAACAAATAGACTTAGATGGAATTTTTAGTTTTGGAAGTTCTACTCATATTTTGTATGTCTCAATCAATTCCGTTGGTTAGGGGGTCTGAAACAGGAAATGTTGATGGCTCTGTTGATTCTTTGGGATGACATAACAGTAATTATCTTTGGTATTAATAATGTGTATAGTACATCTTAGCTTACAAAGTAATTTTGAGAACACTATTTAATTCATCCTGGCATCAGGCCTATGAATAGGAATTATTTTAATTACATAGATGAGGAAACTGAAACTCAGAAAGGTCAAACCCATTTGCCCAATGGAACACAACATGGGGTAGGACTGGGACTCAAATAGGATTCCTAGCTTCTAACCTATCTTCTTTCCACTACCCTGCTGGTCTAACACTATCCCTATCATCCCTCTCCCAAAATCACACCAGTCCATGGCTACCACCCACTTTTCGCTCATAAGCACTTGGGAGCTCATCCTGTAAGAAGTGGAGACATTTCCTCCCTTCAGACCAGGTTTGCTTTCTGAGCCATGTGGTCCCCTCAAACCTAACCCACCTTCCTCTTCTACAGATTTCCCTTCCTCTGCCCAGCTCCTTCTTGGAGAATTATACCACCTGCCTTGTTTGGGACAAGCAGTCACTCTTGATGCTCTCTTTAGCCAGTAAGGAGTGAACAAAACCATAATCTAAAATACATAAGCTTTTTTTTCAAGGCATGTAACAAAGTCAGAGCACATAAAATCCCAGTTTGGATTACATCCTTAATTTGACCCCAAATTAAGAACTTAATATAAACTTACCTTCATAAACACTTTTCAACCTTACTACTACAATTTCAAAGTACTACAAACACTAGTGAGAAATAAAGTTTCTTTCGAAACCAAAAGCAAAGTCAAGAAGTGCCACGTGTGCTCTTTGCTTCTCTGGGATACTGCATTTTAACAGTCACGTGCTTTAGCATTTAGCATCCTACCGGTGCTAGAACCTGCATCAACAGAATAAGCCACAAGCAAACCCAACATGCAGCATAATCCCCAGAAGTGTTGGCAATAGAGAAGTGGCAGTGAGAAGTTCTGGGAAGGCATTTACTGTACAAGTTGAGGGGATAGTGTGCTCCAAGGTGCTCATACCTCCATGGCCACTGTAGTTCTCCATGTCTCAACAACACAATGTTGCATGAGAAAACACCTGAGAATTATTTCATTAAACAAGTGAGCAAAAGTGTTCCTTGATCTCCACAAGAGGAGTGTTGATTCTTTCAAAGGCATGTTCCACGTAGAAAAATAAACAGAATATTCCCTCAAATTTTCTAAAATACTATTCTCTTAGAATTCAGCTAGGGACCCAGGGATACAAGCTGTGTGTCTTCAACAACTAAGAAAATAGGAGTGCTTACATAGAATGCAGAGGGCAAGGGAAAATGTAGTTTTAGATTCTGATTGAATTCCTGAAAAGGGCATTTACAGTTGTCATTGAGCACATCAATTAACGTATCTTTCCTTACAATACTGCATTTATCTGAGTGATGATTAGGTTAGAAGCAGCAGAACAGGAAGAAATACATCCGATTAAATCACTAACATAAAAAACATGTTGTTTTCAAGGATCCTTTATATATTTAAATCTACTACATAAATTCTAAGATGGCTTATGATGAAAATTTACAATTTTTTGCTTGTTCTCTACAACATATTTGTTTGTACTTAAGTTTTAATACTATTTTGTAGGAGAGAAGTTAAAAATAAAATGTTCATTTCTTCCTGCCCTTCCCTTCCCTCCCTCCTTCCCTCCCTCCCTCCTTTCTTTCCTTTTATCCCTCACTCCTTTCTTCTGTCTTTCTTTGCAGACTTGTTTCACTTTCTGACCAGTGCAAAATAAAAATAACTTCAATTAGCCTGATAGTAATTTGGTATTTGATGTACATTGTAGCTAACAACCAGTATCCCAAATCAAAAAGTAAAATAAAATGTGGGAAAAAATCAGAGACCAGTCCTCCAAGGTTCAAAAAAAAGGCAACCTAGATTTCTGCTTAAATTCCTTCAAGCTTTTCATTTCAAAATACGCTGTTTATCTTCCAGTAGCATTGTGGTCCACATTTGGACTCAGTGGAGATGCTCCTTGCTGTGTTTCCCACCATTTCCCTTATTCTGCAGCAGAATCTGAGCTGCATCGATGACCAACTTCTAAATTTTATTTCCCCTTATTTGTTCACTGCTTTTACTGATATTTCTTTCAGAAGACTGTTCTGAGATAATGACCATCAAAAGTCTGTGTTCATCTTTATCCAGAGCAGAAACACCCCACATAATAAATGCTACTTACTTGGGTGCTTACCATACCTTCAAAGAAATTTGAAATAAAGACATGTTGCATGGCTGGGTTGTTAATGGCCATAACTGTAGTGTTATTTGTTAGCCTTGGAGGGTTTCTTTGTGTTTCAAGAATGTGCACACATGGCCTTTCTAACAACTTAAAAAGATAGAATGCCCACTCCTTGCAATTAAGAAAACAGATTAGGGTAGTAGGTGCCCAACCTGCACAGTTAATTCGTTGTATAGCAAAGGGGTACATTTCATAATTTCACTGCCAATTAAATAGTGCATGCCTGCATATATACAATTTGTACTATGCTTAATTGGCCAGGAGGTTATGAAACCTAGTCTTGTAATTTAAGAAGAAATTATGTACATAGACATATATTTCTTTTTAGCAAATACCCTTTGAAGTGGCACTATTAAGAATCTTCCTCAAAAGCCACTTGGGTCCCAAGCGCTGGTCACATGTGGGCCAAATGTAAACTGAAACCATAAATGAACGACAGGGATAATTTTTCTCTAAGCAGTAGTACATCAAGGATTAGATGGTGCCAAAAGATGATGCACTGTGCTCTCTCTCTCTAGGGACCCAATCTTAGAGGCCTGCATAACCCAGAGAATCCTTCTTCAAGGGCAAGCACACGGGGAGATATCTATTGTCACTGGAAGACAAAAAGCAAAGCATAAAGATCACTGGGCCATTCAAACGCTGGATGCAATCTCTGCACACTTCAGAAAGCAGAATAAAAGAACTAGTGCCTAAACTGTCAGACAAGGTGCTCTGGCTTGGGAATTAAAAGAAATGTGCACAGACCTAACTTACACACAACACACACATACACACACACACACAGATACACACACGTGTGAGTGCACTGGATGTTATAATAATGAGTGATTAGAGCACAGGCATTATGACTATCTGACTATTATGCACAAAAGCCAAAGATGTCTTCCTGTCAGAAAGGAAAGGTTGACTTATGTGGCTCTGCTCTACTATAATGCCTGCCGACACTCTCAGTTTCCATGATCTGACAAGTCCCTAATATGAAGAAACAGAGGTGGGGAGGGGGCGACACTGTGTTTCACAAGGAACACAAGAAGAGCTCACAACTTGACCAGACTCACTGGTATTAGTTCCACTAACGTGCATGTTCCTCTGATAGGCACAGAAAATGTCCAAGTCTGCTTCAGAATCTGCAGGAGATTAAGTGACTATCCAACACCATGTGTCAGGCAAGCCAAAGGTTGATAGTTCTTTACTGTATGACTTGGAGTGCCTGAAACATGCTGTGTAGACTTTACTAGTGGAATCCTCCAAACCGGTTCTACTCCTCGTAAAGCCACCACGAGAGGCTGCTGATTACTATGTGGGAACCTGACAGCTGTGGAATTTATTTCTAGACTTCAACTAGGCTGAGAAAGGAAATGAAAATCTCCTCGCTGGCAACAAAATGAAAGTGTTTACATGTGAAATTAATCGTCAGCACAAAGAGCTTTCACAGTCCCTGTTCTACAATATAATATTCTGTTTGTTTTGCTCCTGAGTCTTTAACATTTTGTTTTCTAAGAATAAGAGCAAGACTCTCAAGGGGAGCAACAGATCAAGCCAGAAACAAGCCACAAAAGGTTAACAACAATATCTGACTTTTCTTTTTCACCACTATTTAAACCCATTCATTATGTGAGTTTTCAAGGCTTTGATGGTGCATGGTTCAAGGCCAGGCACAGCGGAAGCAGCAGCTGGCTTATTCAAGCATGGTGAACACTGAAGTCAGATACAAAGATTTATGCTACACAACTCCTCCTCTCATCCCAGCCTCATTCCTTTCCAATAAGAACATGCTTAGCACAATGTAACCTACCTAAAGACTCCAAAAATCCAAAACGAGCACACTGACCAAGGAATTCTCCGCCTTCTGCCAAGGTACCTCCCCTGGACTAGAGGTCAGCCTGGTACAGTCATCAGAGCCAAGTATGGACTGGACTCAAGGAAGTAAGCTCAATGTTTCAAATCTGGACTTTAATAGGTGACTTTTTGGTAATAAAGTCAAAATAAAGTCTAAACAGCTGATAACAATCCAAAATAAACCAAGAGGAAGTGTGTAAGAAAAAAAGCTTTGAAACAGGGAGCTCACAGTGTCTGAGAAGAGACTTTTCAAACAAAGACTGAAAAATGTAAGGAAGCCTTTTAAAACTCCTTTTATTATGTAGTTACTATTGAACAATAAAAAGGCAGATGTGCATGAGATGCCTCAGCAGAGAAAGCTGCTTGCTACCAAGGTTGAAGACCTGCATTCAGTCCTCAGGATCCACACAGTACAAACAGAATCTACTCCATCAAGTTATCTTCTGACCTTCACAAGCCTCTGTGGCACATGTGCATGTGTGCACACACATGCAAAATAAATAAATGCAATTTTTTCTTTACAAAGCTGAGGCTACCGTGTGTTTGCCTTTCCAGAAAAAAAAGGGAAAAAGAAAAAGAGTGAGAGAACAAAAAGGAGAACAAAGAGCCTTTACTAAGTTGCAGCCCCAAAGCCCTTGAGGCATGGAGCACATAAGCTTTTCTTTACCTCTCTGACCCCAAGAAATATGTTAATAAAATCCTTTACCTCCCTGGAGTAGAACTAGAGTAAATATTTACTTAACACATCTGAATTCTAAGTCTGGACAACCTTATTCCACTAGAGGAATTGGTTTTCATTTGTTACCAAAAAACAAGAAACATTACATCCTAGGATGTCTCTCCCACTTTGAAGGTGCACTGAAATGAAAAGGGAACAGAAGAGCCCTAGACTATTAGTACTATACTACACCCAGAATGCCACACTGCAATTGTAAACTTTAGGACGGCATTTTCTGCCACAAGTGAGGGTAATGTCCTACTATGCCTCAGGAGCAAGACTCCTTAGTACATTCCAAGGCCAACAGGAAACATCCAACTTGCTGTTTATTGGCTTGAATAATTTCAGGTATGCTACTGCAGGCTTCATCTCTGATTAACTATTGGAAATCTGATTTCTAGTCAGCAAAGATTATATTTTCCACTCACCCCCGTCTCACAACAATACTGTGCTTTCCATTAAAATCTTACAAAAATTTTGCCAAATGGAAAAATAATTGCCTAAAACTGTATTCATCTGTTCTTCAGTGAATGGCTGAGATACTTAAGCATCCAGATAGAGAATACCGCCTTTTTCCTGGTTTGGATGGATAACAAGAGAGACTGCTGCTTTGAAGTCTGAAGACATTCCAAAGCCCTCATCTGGATGACATGTGTAAGACTTAAGATGCAGCTTTCCAGAAAAACCTGCGGTTTCTCCAAAAGTGTTCATCCCAAAAGAAACTATTCACTTTTTCCATCAATGCACTCTTTTCTTCTGGCAGCTGAAACCCCCTTGGCATCTGGCAAAAAGTCATTCCACATGGGCAATGCTTGTCATCTCCACACAAATAACATCATAAAAGGACTCTGACCCTTGCAAAAAAAAAAAAAAGAAAAAAAAAAGTGTACCTAGAGCTGTATCAACATGGTACAGATACTCCAGTCAACAAGAGACCATTAAGCATTTTCTAATAGGCTGTTCACTAGGAAAACTGCAAAAACCTCAAAGGACAGGAGAAAGAGAACCAGTTAGAATGGATATGCCCCAGCCCTGGACACCACTGGGGTTTTCCACCACAGAGGGTGAAGCAAGGTCTGAATGTGTTATCTCTGTTGAGGGCTTCAGTCAGGTAGCATCACTGGTGGCAGAGACCAAATGAAGAAGAGACTGGACCCCAGTGGATAATGTGTTTTAGGGTGAGGAGTCAGCAAAGAAACAACCCTTCAAGTGTAGCGGAAGTAAGGGCAAAAGGAATGCGGAGTAGAAGAATGCGGAGTGACTGACAAAGGGACCTGTAATCGCACTACCATAAAGATGACGTTTTAAACTCAGACCCAAACCCCAACCTTATTTACCACTCTCCTATTGCAATTCTTTTCACAGGCAGTGTCTAAACTTGGGAACCTTGTAAAATGTATCATGGAGTCCATTACCTTTGGATGTTTTTGTTTGCTCTCCCACCTTACTGAAGACAAACCCAGAGCCTTGCGTTCAGTCTATCATTGAGTCACACATCCCAACTTATATCTGTTTTTTTAAACCGTTGGTATGTAGACTATTTTTTTGGTAGTACTGGGGTTTGAACCCAGTGCCTTCTGCATGCCAGGCTAGCACCTTACCACAAAGTTTCACTCCCAGGCCTGGTGTACTAATTTAATCCCAGCAGTATTGTAAGGATGAAATGAAGAAATCTGTGTAAAGTGCTGGCAAGGGGGGGGGGGCACAGCAGTCACTGCACCTGTGACCATCCCCTCCTGCTCACCTTTTCTTCAGATGCAAATGCTAAGGGAGAGCAGTCAGGGATCTGCCCTATGCTCACACAGTTAAGAAAGGGAGAAGGCAGATTCTTTCTGTAGAACCATCTTGTCAGTATCAATGCTGTGGGGTTTCCCCCAAGCCAAAAGGAGTGTGTTGATAGCCGCCCCCCCACCCCGAGAACTGAGACCTGTTTTTAACCCCCCAAGCAGGTGCTGAGCATCTCCTTTTAGTGTCCTGGTAATGAAATTTAGATAGATTTCTGACACCTACAGTCAAGAGTATTTTTTTTCAAAAACATTTGTTGCTCTGATGCCCATTTCAAGTAGTCATCCTTCAAATAGAGCTTACCTTAAGGGGGAAAAAAAACCAATGAGGACACAGGATTTGCTCTCCAGTGTTCAAGTGCTGCTGTTGCTGCTGAGGAAAATTACTGCTAGAGTAGAAACTTGGATATGGCCACATGGATATAATTTAATCCAACCCAAGCAGTAATGGTAATCACAGTTTTGTCTTTTTTTTTCTTTCTTTCAAGTTTTCCCTGGAAGGAAATGCTTAGCATAATACAAATATGTCTAGCCATCACTGCAACAAATGACAAGACCATTTGCTGAGAAACCAAATTATTTTACTATGACCCCCCCCCCCCTGCAAATAACTCTCAAACAGCTCTTTTTCAGAGGGTCTATGAAGGGGCATTCTAACTCTGGGCATTCTTCTTTCAGCGAATGTATTTGAAATCACATACACTGTAACTTTGCTTTTCAAAATTCTAGTCAACTTTAAAACAGAGAAGTTAAGAGAAATAAAATCTTCTTTTAGTGACATTGTGTAGGGACATAAACTGTGCACTGTATAAAAATATAATGTGATCCTGACTAAGAAAGAAAATAAACACTAATTACACCAGCGAGGCAGTGAGTAAACTACTAGGAATTATCAATACAGAAAGAAATATAGGTTTAAGCTGGTTTCATTTGGGGACTTTTAATTAATGTATGTATTAGAAATCCAGACAGTTCTAATGACAGACTAATGGGAAGATGGAGATGGGGTAGGAAGTCAATTATGAGATATATCATAAAGATAACAAATAGCAAACAATAAAATGTCCTATTTCATCCTCAGATTACATACAAAGGATTAGATTCAACTGCAATCAAAGACGTAGGATAAGAACAGCTGATGAACTCAGGAAAAATTCACATTATCAGGAAAATTGCTTCTATAATGCCAAAGAACACATTTAATTGAATCTCTGATTGAATTGACTCTGACAGTGTAGGCAACCAAGCCTCGTATAATAAAATTAAAGTTTAAAAATCAGTCCTCAGGAAAAAAAAAAAAAAAAAAGGAGTGGGGAGGGGAGTTAGTAAAGATTAAATGAAAAGATGTGGAGACCTGGCTTCCAGACCATGTTAACAAGATTTGAATAATTTAAGATTATATTATCAAGAACTGAGCAAACTATGCATGGCCAAGGCATCTTATGATATATAATTAGACCCAACTCCATAGGATATTAAGAAATGGGAACTTAGCCCGCTCTACATCATTCGGGCTCTGGAAAAAATCAAATCCAGATAGCTAAGAACTAAAATCATGAAGACAAGAAGGGTTCACAGATTTGAGCAAATATTCTGATTCCACATTGACTAAATTGGCTAAGTGTTTCACTTCAATTTCCCAATCTATTAATGAAAAACTATTTACCAGGTGGCAGGTATCTGGTAGGCAGTTTGTAATCATAAAGAATGAATAATTTATTACTGGCTATGTCCCATGACTTTGGGCTGGGATCATCAAAGAAACAAACACATTGTTTCAAAAAGCTTTAAAGGAGCAGAGAGAACTATGGAGAGAGCTCAGTGGGCAAAGTGCTTGCTGCTCAAGTAGGGGGGACCTCAGCTTGGTTCCCCAGCACCCATGCAAACCTGGGTGTGGTGACACTGTAGCCCCAGAGTTCTGGAGGTGGACACAGGTGGGTCCCAGGGGCTTGCTGGCCAGTCAGTCTCACTAAAACATGGAGCTCCAAGTTCAGTATGAGATCCTATCTAACAAAACAAGATGGAGAGGAGTTAAAACATCTGACCTTATCCTCTAGCCTCCACATGCATGCACATGGATGGGCACGGCCCCCATACATACATGTGCACATGCACAAACTTCAAAAACCATAAACTACCAAATCACGAGAAGTCTGTTCAGGAAAGAGGTGGGTTAATATATTTCATCTTTTCAAGTTCTAATGTTCTTAACCACACAAACTCTGAAACTCTCTAATCTCGCATGCCTTTGAGCCATGGGTCAGTGCCTGGTATAGTGTCTGTTCTTTTGGCTGGTATCCCTAAAATGCACTGGGGTACAAGTCAGCCACATGCTGCCAGTTCTACGCCACATGCTGAACTTTCAGGATTCATCAACTATCTGACAAACCTCTGGATATGGTCCCAACTCCTTTGTGGAGGAAGTACTAAGTAGTTAACACCAAACTCCTACTGGGGTCAAGTTTGTAACTACCTTAGTATGTTTTATCCATCTAACTACTGACTTTAGTTTTTTCCTTCGCAGCCCAGAATGTTGGCTGTCCAATAAAGTATCTCCTCTTAATTTCTAACTCTTTCCTATCCAAAAATAGTTTCCTTATGTTAGACACCAACTTTGCCCAATAAAACTGTCCTCAAAATGCCTGGGCCTGTATAAACAAAACAACTTTTGTAAGTTTCTCCCTGTTCAGTTACTGGCCTGTAGTACTTTTCCCTCCTGGAACTGTATCAAACTCAGTTCCGCCAGGAAGGCTGTTACCTGCCCCAGTAATCAAAGGACAGTGGTGTGTGATGAAGATCTGAATGCGGGCCCTGGAGCTGGACAGCCACACCAGCACTTCTGTGCACACTCGGAACCTCCCTGCTTTAATTACCTGTTGATGAGGCTCCGGTTTAGTATTTTTATTGGCAGCAATTATTTGGCTATTTTTTTCTCACCCTTCCCAGTCAGTGTCTCTAAAAAGGAACAAACAGACCTCCCTTTCTTCAACACTCTTATGCATCTTTTCCTCCTTCTCAAATACAAGTTATTTTTATATTGTATTTTATGAACGGAAGGATGAACAGTGACCCAAGTACTCTAAAATCAAGGGCTTTTTAAATATTTCCAACTACACAATCACAATACTCTTAAAGCAACAAGTTTAGATTAGAAAGCATGCCAAGGCAGTAGCAGGCACTATTTCTAAAGATTTCATTGCCTCACGAAGCCACAGCGGAGTTTGTTTTTCGGTCACAACTGTACCTATTAGATACAGTAGAGAAGCAATCAGTGCTGCCTGCTAGAAACACATCCTTAATAACTGAGCGCATAGTGGTACTCAGCCAGCGTTCTGGATGAGATGTGGGACCCTACCATAAAATGATACCTTCCTTCAGCAAACCATACCATCCCAGCATTCTGAGCTCCCTTACAACTACTTCTGCTTAAAGGAGCGTAAAAGAAGGACCACAGAATTTAGGAGTTGTGTTTAGAGGATGCTTAGACCTTGCTTAGCTTCCCCCCATCCTACCTTCATACCATCCAGTCTTCCAAAAGTTTCAGTGAGAGAGGATTTGAGCAGTGAATTCATCATGCTCATCTCATTTCTTGGACCACAAGATTAATAATCTGAGCAATTACAACTCTGCACAGGGCCAGGCTGTTAATGGTTATAATTCCCAAAGTAGGCCACCTGCTTCTGGCCAAAAATGACAGACTTTCATGTATCCATGACCACTGATTCATTTATTTGTTCTACAAGCACTGGGGCATTTATTGATCACTGGACATGTGCCAGATCCTGGTCAGGCCTGGGAGCAGGGATGAGCCAGGCTTATAGATGGATGTAGGCTCCATTCCAAGGTCCCATGAGAAGATTTCAATGAAGCTTAGGGTTTGCTTCCACTCTGGGGGACAAGAATACCAAACTATTTTACTAGCTATTGAAAAGTTCCTTCTCTGTGATGAGACTTTTCCACCTCTGAATTCACCATCCTACTCACAGAAGAAAAGGGAAAAAGCAAGACATCACAGCCTCAGCTGCTACCAAGAAAGAGGGGCTGAGGTGGTTACTAGGGTGTTGCTGTTTCAAGGTCTTAGTGGGTTAGGAAAACATGCAGCAACGAGTCACCAGAAAGTAGAACAGTGCTGGTGGGGTATGTATACAAATGAGCACGGGCTGATTCCCACAGGGGTAATGGGATGATTCCCCAGAGGTCACTGTCAGTCTTGAAGAAAGGCTTCATTTTGTCCAGAGGTGAAAGACTTAAAGGCCAAGCAAGTAGAGGCACAAAAGGAAGGAATTCTGGGACACATTTCGAATAACAAGGGGCTTAGGCTAATTACGGCTACAAATAAGTGATTATTTCATACAGTTCCAGACAAGTCTGTCTCACCCTTCCCGCCCTCCCCCCCCGACTCCAATTAAAGTTATGAAGATCTAAAACGGCATCTGAAAACAGGTATTTGAGAAAATGACTGAGGAGGATGAATAAAGAGTTCCAGGAGCAAGGCTTACCTATGTGACGTCACCAAAAGATTCACAGATAAGCTCAATTTACTTGAAGTGGCTGCAGCCACAACGCCTGTCATCTGGTGGGTATCTGGAGATCTTGCAGCTCAGGCCTCCTAAGGCAAGACTCTGCTGTACCCAGATGAAGGCCCCTCCTAGACACACTTGGCTTTCTCCAACTTTTGTGCATCATATGATGAGATTATATTCATATGCTTACAACTACTGCCTACAGAAGTAACAGGCTGCAGGCCTCAGACTATAAACAACTTTCTTAAGATGCTGTTCAGTGCTGGCTTACATTCTGGTATGTCTGGTTAGTCAGAAAGAAGAAATGGTCGAACACCTAACCCATGTGATCAGCATGAGTCTGCACCCAGTCTCCCTCACAGGAAGGACATGAGGCCTTCTTTCAGGCATCTGGCACAGGAAAACCCTTTGACCCAGCAGACATTGCTGAAGCTGCTGGGATTTGCTAAAAGGAATAGCTGCTACTTCTTTGGGAGGAATAAGAGGCGGGCTCCCTTTTCCTGTCCCAATTCCTTTGAGCCATAGACTGAATCTTTCTCACCAGCCCAAGGGCACTAAGAAGGAGCAATAACGAAAGTTGTACTTTTAACCAGAACATTTGTGTGTGAGGGAACATGTTCTGCTAGGCTCAACTAAAAGGCAAAGAACCGATGCAGTCGGGTAACCTGAGTCAGAGCACTGAGCCATCTTCAAGATGCCTGTTCATGACTTCTTATTCCTTAGCACATTAAGTCCTTGACTTCTAGGTCTAATTTTTGAGGTCTGTCCTTGACAGTACAGAGGCCCTTAACAGGAAAACCACACTACTGCAAGTATATTCCTGACATTCTTTTTATCTGGAATGTTCTGTGTCATCTAAATCTATCCAAATAGTCTCTGTTCTTCATTCACTTAGTGTTTATTAAAGGTTGGTTTTAAGACTTGGGAATGGAAAACTGAAGGCACATTACTTGCTCTCGAGGAGCAAACAGTTTCCTTCTAGGTTTCAAGTTTTGTGCCAACACCAGTCAACTACGTGTATCTTCCTGCAATACTCCACTGAGGGTTATTAGACTACATTCAGAATGAGTAACAATGAGAGTCAAGGAAGACTGATGTAGTCTGCCATAGGTACAAGAGGAGTCAGAGGCAGCATGCATGCTGTAAACTTGCCTGGAGCTTAATTTCTGGCTGGAGCTTAATTTCCACATCAATGAAACACAAAACAACACAAAAGATTTCCAGTGTTATCATCTACCTCAGTCCTCAGCATCACTCCCTGAATCTTATGCTTAGCCCTGGGTTATATAGTCTTGCATTGTTTGTTAAGTTTTCTGTGCATGTTAGTTTTCCTTCTGCAACTAAAAGATGCATCCACGGAGGTAAAGGGGCCAAGTGTGTACCTTCTGCAATGCAAAGAACTAAGCACAAAGAAAATGCTGCTCAATTAACAGGGGTGGGCATATAATTCTACTGCCAGCTCTTCCCATTCTTGTCAGTATTTTCCAGCATCATCACCTTTGTGTTCTTGAGACCACTGATTAAGGTTATACTGGCAATAAGGGAGTGTGTTAAAGTTCCAATACCAGGAGCAAAATTCCTGGATTCAGGGAGATATGTTTACAGCTAGAGGATAAGCTGTTGTGAGCTCTGAGTACCACAGATGGATCAAACCCAGAGAGCCAAGACCTTATTGTCTGCCCAGAATGTGGCTCTGACCTCTGGGCATGTGAGCAATCAAAGTTACTCTCTTTTGGCAAATACCACACTCCATAGTTTAACCACAAAGTTTTTTACTCCTTTAGCATACAATGGAAAGTGATTTGCTGTGTAAATGAAAATTACATTCATTTCAGGTTCCTGGCTCTTTAGAAGGAGAGGTTAATGATACAAATTACTTCTACTTCATAAAAACTAATCATGATAACTCATTAGAACAAATTTTAAAATAGCCAACTTAATAGATATTAGCATGCATACACCAAATATTTATTAAGCTTCTATCATATATTTAATATTTTCTAAGCACTGTATATGAAGCTTTTAAACCCTCGGGAGGCCTATAATTTATCTGGGTAATAAGAGAAATGTTTATGATTCAACTAACAAAATTGTCATTGGGGTTAATACCATGTTATTGATATTAATAAATGAATTACTATTTAGGATTTGCTTGAGAGTGATTTTAATGCTCAAGTTCCAAACTATCAGGACTGGTAATCATTTACAGTACACTAGCAGATCAATGTCAGGATCACTATGATTTTTGTTTTTCAGCCACTGAAATGAAATAGTCTTAAAACACTCCCAAGTTAGAAAAATATGTCCCTAAGTATCTATTTTGAATAAATTTAAACCTCATGTATGATACTTTTAGCTGTCAAAGTATCAAACATTCATGATTAACCATTTTTTTTCCAGTTCAAGGTAGAAGAGCAGTTTAAAGTTGGAATCTTGCAAGTATCTTCAGCCATGACAGGGTCCATGCACGTCTGAATCATTTTCCCTTGGTATATTTGAACTGGATTTACTGGTAAGACTACCATATCCCTAGTCTTTTCTTATACGATACAAGAACTGTACAGATAAATCAAGCAGATCTGTCCACTCCCACATCACTCTAGCAACATTTCGAGTTATCAAGATGAATCAGAGGAAATCAAAGGGTTTTTTTAAAGCATAATTATTCAGATAATTATTTCAATCTTCTGAGGCTATGAGGATTAAAGACTTTCCTACCAGAAAACACTAATGAGAAAGTGCAGGATCAAGGATGCTATAGCCCTTCCTTTCAAGGCTCTCCAGCCAGTCCAAGGCACCTGAGTGCACGCAAGGACTTTTAGTGACCAGGTAAATGAATGCTTTAATGTACAAAATTTGTATTTGGGGATTACTCATTTAGTTTTGCAAAATAGTTATATTTTAGAAACACTTTTTCCTATTTCAGCTTTTAAGATTTATAACAAAGTGAATTCCTTTAGTATATTATGATAATCTGATTTATATCAAACTTTTCAAGAACTACATCATTTTAAAATGGAATGGCACTTTGAATAGCTCTTTAATACAAGAGTTTTACTCAAATACCTTCTTCTACCTGACTTATCTATGTAGCTCAAAAGGAAGCTGGATTGGGGTTAAACCCAGATATACTATCTCTACTGTCCTAATTCCCCAAACAACTGCCAATTCTCCCCCTCATGGGCACAGGAAGGCTTGGTTAAAGAGAAGATAGTACCATATAAAATTACCCTTCTAGGTACCATCAAATGTCACTGAAGCAACCTGTCCAATTTACATTCCAAATTCAGTGACACAGGTGACCAATAGGCAATCTCAGCCCTCCCCAATCCTTATCTTTTCTTTAAACAAAAAAAGCTTATGTTACTAGGGAGATTATTATAAGCCCACAAAAGCCACTTCACCAATTATACAGAGAATCACAAACAGTATGATGGAGTCAACTCATCGTTTGCTCAGCATTAGCCATAAAGAGAAAGACTTCCAGTTCCTAGGTCTCTGTTAAAACATAACAAGGCATGGACTAGAGAAATGGCTCAGCAGTTAAGAGCATTGGCTGCTCTTGCAGAGGCCCTGGGTTTGATTCCCAGCACCCACATGGTGACTAGCAACTATCCATAACTCCAGTTCCAGGAGATCCAACACCCTCTTCTGACCTCTGTGGGCACTGCATAACATAAGTGCACTTGCATACATGCAGGCAGTACATAAAATAATAAATGAGATATTTAAATGCTTAAGCCACTGGGAGTCTATGTTAAACATGTACTGGGAGGCACATTTACTATGTGGAAAGTAAATCCAGGACTTTACCTTTGTCGTTAGATAAAAAATTTCGTTTTTCAAACTATTTTTCTTTTTTTAATTTTAATTATTTTTTTATTTTATGTGTATGAGTGTTTTGCTTGCATGTATGTTGGTGTGCCCATGTTGTGCAATGCCTGTGGAGGTCAGAAGAGGGCATCAGGTCCCCTGGAACTGGAGCTATGGACAGTTGTTAGCCACCATGTGGGTCCGGGGAATTGAACTTGGGTCTTCTGCAAGAGCAGTCAGTGCTCTTAACTGCTGAGCCATCTCTCCAGTCCCTCAAACTATTTTTCATAGGATAATACATATCCTGACATGTTTTTCTTCTCCTGATATATGTAAGTCAAGTACCTTTAAAATAAAATACTTAGGGGGCTGGACAGATAGCTCAGTGGTTAAAAGCACTAGCTGCTCTTGCAGAGAACGAATCCCAGCACCCACATGGCTGCTAACAACTGTTTGTAACTCTGGTTCCAGAGGGTCAGTCAGCCTCTTCTGACCTCCTAGGGTATTGCACAACGTGGGTGCATTTACATATATATAAGCAATACATACATACACATAAAATAAAAATAACATTTTAAAGTAAAACATTTAAATCAATAATAAAACAACACAAAAATATAATCCTAGCACTTAAAATTTAGCAAAAAGCTAAATGAAATGAAATTCTGAAGATTTCTGTAGACTTATGAAATTAAAAAATTATGCAAACTCCATTAGCTACAGTAAAGGGAAAAACATTTTTTACTAGAAAACTAAGAAGCTGGAGAATGAGTCACTGAAAAGAATATTATGATCAACTAAGATACAGAAAAGTATGCTCAAAATTAACATGTTTAACAGTAATCTTGGATTGTAGCACCCCAAGTGTTACCTCACATACTGTGATTTATGTCACTGGTACCCCAAAGTTGTACTCAGAGGTCCATGTACGTATGTTGTGAAGGGTGCCTAAGAGCTGGACAAGAGGGTTTTATTTATTTATTTATTTATTTATTTATTTATTTAAACAATACAAAAGACATTCTAGGATTCCTGTATGTGTTCAAATTATTGTTGTGAAATCCTACCATTTTAAGGCATGTAAAAAGTCTAGACATTTAATCATAGCCTACAGAATTGGGCAGTTTACTGGCTAATATTTTACACTGGATTGAATTGATTATAAATTTGTATTTGGAATAAGCCCTTTTAAAAATAGAAATTGGACCCTCTTTAGTGTTTTACATTATGTAAATGAAAATACAGTTTAAGAGGTAAGCATATACACACATACATTTATATATATATAATTTCCCTCAGGGGTAGTCAGTAGTTAAACATTCTGCTTCCCTCACAGTCACAGTAATTTCTATTATCTGTCTGTGGGCCAAATCTTTAAGTAAACTAGATATAAAGATCTACAAAGTTATTCCAGTTTTAATGAAAGGAAATAAATCTCATTTTGCTAAAAGAAGAAAGAAGTTTAAGTCATCTTTAGTATCAGTTCTTAAAAAAAAAAAAAACTGGAACTTTTTAAACATTATTATATGCAAAGACTTTAAGAGCTCAGACTTTCCCGATATGAGAATTGCTAGAAAGTTACTTGAAATTACCCTCAGACAATAACTGTCAGTGGTTTTAGTTCAGCCAATGGGCTTGTGCCAAAAGGGGCTGACATCTTGATGAAAGGATCACCAAAAAAGTTGTGAGAATTTTTTCATGAGTAGAAATTTTTCCAAAAGAAACAAGCCATGATCACCCATTCTGCCTCCATCACAAGTGGACAATTGTAAGAAATTAACATTTAATATTAATTTGCACTTACTTCCCTGCCTTTGAACGCTTCCAATTTTCATTCTGAAGTTGGCATGCATGCCTGCCTTCTACAAAGCTCATTCCACTTCCCACAACACAAGAATTTCAGTCTTTGATCTTCTATAGGGCACTCTGGGCAGGGTTCAGTGGTCCTATTTACATTTAGCTCAAATTGCCACCTGACATATTGCAACACGCAGTCTTCATGGTCTATCTATAGTGGCTTACAGTGGGGAAAGTTCTGGGACTAGGAAATAGGAGGCAAGGTCATGTGTCCGCTCCAGGAAAATATTTAAGTAAATAAAACTACACTTTATTGCCACTTTATAAAAATGGCTAATTAGGAAAGTAATATGAAAGTAACTATTTGCACAAAACCCATTGATTAGTTTGATATTATGTTCTTTTGTCTTTCTGCCCTAAGTCTTCAATTCCATTATTATTAAATTGGTCCAAGAAAAACTTACTTTACTTGGTGCTTTGACACCCACTTGTTGAAATGACAAGTGAGGCACATGCGAAAAAATGAAAAAATAAAAAAGCTTCCTTCTTAATGAAAGCCAACCTGAACTCATTTAATTGCCTCTGATTCATTTTTCTCCTTGGAAGCTAATTCCTGGTTGTTCTCAAAGAAAACATGAAGCATATTAGATTCCATTTTAATTCACTAATTCCATCCTCTTTTGAAAGAAAAAAGTAAAAATAAATTAGGAAATTACACACTTTAAGTACACAAATAGGTGCTTTAAAGGCCATAAACACCTGCAGGAGGACACGCTGGGCATAGCTGAAAGTGTGATTTTCATTTAAAGCATTTCTATCATCTTCATTCATTTCAACTTTATTTCCAAAGAATTTTTTCCCCACAGATAAATTCAGCTACTTTTAAGGTGTATTTTCTATATTGCTTTATTTAATCAGAAATCACATTGCCTTCTCTGTGGATCATAATCCTTGTCAGAAAGATACATTTTTATTTAGATGTTAACATGCCTGCCTTCTAAAACTGAGATGTCTCTTTTAAAGGAAGTTACAAACCAGCAT
>NW_008357993.1:404980-430943 GCF_000622305.1 Nannospalax galili | reverse complement strand
AATACATGGTATATTCATTTAAAAATTAATATTCTCATATCTATTGCTCTTAAGGGTAGCATACACTATAGCTGATTATTTGGACACACACTTATAATTCTAGAATAAGTTCTGGCTATCTGTAAGGTAAGACCATTGCTTTGTTTGAGCCCTACTGTCATCACCCCTTCATGAGTGTCACAGCCTGTCACTCATCTTAAAGAACAGAATAGATTCTGTTCTTTGAGTTAAATACATCTTTTCTCTGAAAGAATTTTAGTTTTCTATGCAAGTCAAAAGACCTAATTCACCACATCCAATTAATTCACATAAACTGCTGTGCTGCAAAGCTCCTACATGCTGGAGACAGAACCCTTTTTTAAAGGTCAGACCGGGTAGAAACAATGAAGGGTTGATGCGGACGAAGGTGGGTGGTTGATATTTATATGTAATAATGACTGATAAGAAGCTACTGAGAATTTCCTCTGATAACCATTTCTTACCATTTTGAGAATCTTAATAGTCTTGGGCTTCTATTCTCCCTCTCTTCAGTCCAGGGAGACCAACCTGCAAAATATGTTTAAATACAATAGACACATTGCCTCACCACAGGTCAGTAATGAAAAATGCCTCCTTAGAGGTTACAGGCAAATCACCACTTTGTGTGGTTAAGATAAGTTACATGCAAATTATTCTAACCACTGGGGTAGCTGCAGGAGCCCTCCAAGTACTCTATAGGTTTATATAGGGGACAAAGGAATCCCTAGTACCTGGCTGTGCAGAGACCAGGGCTATTCTTGGTGTCTGGTTCATCTTTAATTTGCAAGAGTTCCAAAGGTTTAGCAACTTAAAAGTAGAACCAAGTGATAAAAATAGACTGTTTTCTGGCTGCTCTTTGTTCCCAGACATTCTACTGGCAGTGTATTTACAATCAAGACGGCAGAATAGGAATAAGCCTTCCACCGTAGTGTAATGCCTCGGAGTGGATATTTTTGGAAATGGCACTGCATTACATAACCTTCCGTATTAAAAAAAAAAAACAAAAAAAAAACCCTACGGGGGGAGGTCAGGAATATACACCATTATGCCCTTCTCCCTAAAACAAATAAACATTAATGTAGTGCTGTAGTGATTCACCCTCCACCTTTATTCTATCAGAACACAGCTCTTTCCTTAATGTAAGTTATGGCAAAATTGAGATGAATGGAAAAACTAAAAGTTCTCCAAAAGGAGATCAGAGGTTATTAGACTTTTCCTATAAGGTTATTAAGGACACATATAAATACAAATCAGGTTATTAGTATCACCAAGAAAAAAAGGAGTCGTTTAAGCTCCCCACCCCAAGTTCAACTGCTTTGTAAGAAAATGCAGAAAAAAAAGTGCTGCAAGAGCTAACGCAGGAAAAGACCCCCAGGCGAAGCAGCAGCCAGGATGAAAGAGTAATCAAGTGTAAGGATTTTATAAGGGAATGGGGAAGCTTGCATGCACCAAAGTGCATTTAATGCAAAGAAACAAAACGGCTCCTAACAATGAGCAAGAACAAAATTAACCACAGTAGCAAGCAAACCCCACCCCTTCTCAAAAGAATTCATTTCTCTTAACTTGAAAAAAAAAAAAAAAAAAAAAAAAAAGCTCAAGTTAAATTCCAGCCTTAATGCGGTAGGACCAAAATGACAGAATTTCGCCAAGGTATAAGCTTCAGCTCTTTAAAAATTACAGGGAGGAAGCATGAACTCTGCAGGGCTGAAGGGTCCAGCTTAGAGCAACGGCAAGGAATCCACACAAAAGAGAAAGCAGCGCTCCCAGCCGGGGATGAGAATGGCATATACTTACAGACAAAAGCCCCGCTCCCTGTTCACTTTCTCTCCTCTCTACACCTGAAACACAAATGTGGATGAAAAAGGGCATCATGCTAGAAAGACAGCTGAGGGGGTTGGGGGGGGGGGGAAGAGGAGGGGAAAGGGGTGGAGGAAGAGGAGGGCAGAGGGGGAAGGGAAACAAAACCCCAACCCGCTTCACTTCCAAGAAGTGCAGCCTTGGAAAAGGAGGGGAAGGTTTCCCTGCCTTTGCGCGCTCTCCAAGAGTGTGTCTTGTGTCTTCCTCTAAATCAATTTCTCTCTCTCTCTCTCTTCTCTCTCTCTCTCTCTCTCTCTCTCTCTCTCTCTCTCTCTCTCTCTCTCTCTCTCCTCTTTCTCCTCTCTCTCTCTCCCCGCCACCCCTCCCCTCTCTTCTGCTAGTGTACTAGTGAACAATGAGCTAATTCTGATGGAGCTGGCACAGCGCCAGCGCCCCAGCCTTGCTGCCACCGTGCTGCCGCCGAGGAGCCAGACTGCTTACTCGGCAGGAATCAGCGGCTCGGGCCCGGTGGGCGCGCGGCCAACACGCGTGCGCGCTCCCGGCCTCCCGCACCCGCGCCCGGGGCGCCGTCCCGCGAGTCGCACTGGGCCCTCTGGGGCCCCAGCCCAGCGGCTGCCGGCCCCGCCTCGGAGTGAGGCGGGCACCCCCTGCGGCCTCCCACGGCCCTCGGGCTCCGCGGCTGGGACGCGCGCTGGTTGTCCTGACAAATAAGGAGGCGGAGGAGGTGGCTTGGGGGCGCGCCAGGCGCGGGGGCGGCCCCGCCGCTCCGCCCGGAGGCCGCACTGTAATAATAAACCTGCGGCCGAGTGCGGCCGAGGGAACCGGGACAGCGGCGGCCGCCTTCCCTTTTATGCGCCAGTCCGGAGCTCGCACAAAGGGCCAGGCCCGTCCTGCCCTGGGAAGCCCCAGGGGAGGGAGCCCCGAGGAGGGGAGCCCCCAGGAGGGGGGCGGAGGGGGAGCCCCGCGAAGGGAGATCGGGCACTGCGGGCTGGAGCCACGCGCGCGCACTCGGACACGCTCATCCACGCGTGCACGCGCACACACAGCCAGAGCCTGACGGGAGCAGCCCCAGGACCTCCTGCCCTCTTGCCTCCTTCCTTAGAGGATTTCAAAGTTTGCATGCTCAGCCCCTTGCAAACTAGTTTTTTCTTTTTCTTTTTTTTTCAAGTTGTGGACTGCTCAGGAAAATTTAAAAAAAACACGCGTTTCTGGTATGCTTTTTTTCTTTTTAAACTCATGTAAAAATCGATTTTTTTGTTTTTGTAGCAATGTAAATAGCTCAACAGTTTTAAACAAGTTGGTGGTGTTGCCAACGAGGCAGGATACCGTTTTATGGTAACTGTCAGATGTTTCAGGGGGAGATGATTTCCTAATTAAATTACCTTGCTAAGAATAAAGTAAAGATGTAAAGGATCCTGATGTCTTCTAGATTTGCTATATTTTACCCCTAGTCACTAAAAGCGGTGTTTTTCATTTTAACAAAGAGAATAAGACAAATTTACAGAACTCAATTTTAGGCCATATGTTTACAGACTGTCTAATTTTTTTAGATTCAAGCGCTCTGGGTACAGAAATAGCAAACCTTGAAAAGTAATCCTTTACACTCTTAATTCTGAAAGAATAACTATAAGCTTATTAGAAGACTGACTTGCTCTTCAAACTACAAAAGCCACCAGAGCAGGAACTATCTAGACTAATGTAAGTGCAACGTTGAGAAACCCAGGAGTTTTCTGAATCTAAAATGTGTCTTTTTTTCTGCGGTGGTGTGGGGTGGAGTGAGTGGGACTTATCTGAAGATGGCTAAGAACAAAGGGAAGAAACACAGTTGGACAAATGTTCCTAATGTGTTCAGGGACAGTGTTTACCTGTTAGGAAAGTGCTGGAAGCAAAGTGTGAGGAGGAAGACTATGGATATGGGAGAGGAAGAAACCTGAAGGATGTTTCTCTGGTGTGAAACCCCAAAGGCTGGTCAAGAGGTCTACACAGGAGACCTTTGGCTTTCAGTCCAGAGTCAGGCTGGAACAGAAACCCAAGAGGGTACCGGCTCACCAAAGACTACGAAAATCCATCCCAGCAACCTGTGTTCAGAACACATCCACACATGTACACATTAGTTCTACATGGGAAGACACAGACACATGGACTTTAGTGCTTATACAAAGCTTAAGATGTCCTTTAAAAACACAGGACAGTTTTGAACTTACTAAATGACAGTTTTCTTTATTGTAACTATAGAGTTCGGGTGACAGATTTTTAAGATTTAATGCTGGCTCAGAATCACAGCCTAGTCACCTGTTGTGTTCCAGAAAGTACGGGTGGGCCCTACAGTTCTCTCTCAGTATTAGATTTTGCCTCTGCAATTGTCCCCAACCTTCAATAAACTCTTCCCTCCTCAGAACCGCCCCCCACCTCAAATGACTGAAATACAATCATCCAAGAAACACTTTTGAGTCTTCTCTAGGTATAGGGCCAACTGCTTAACCTCCTGAAGTTCACTAGGTTACTTCACTCAGGAACTTTAGCAATAGCTGTTTCACAGTGCCCTTAACTCTTGTGCTCTGCCCCCACCCCCACCCCTACCATCTAACCTACAGATTGAACTACAGACCCACTGTCCACTCTATACTTTGCTCTGTTATAAAGGGCACACATAGCCTCAAAATGACCACAGACTGCCTCTGTAGCCTTGTCAGTCATCTCTCTCAGTCATGAAGTATCAGTCCTTCACTCTGCTCTGAGTGGTTATGCCAGGTATGTATTCATCCCTCATCCATTACCAGCAAGGAAACAAAGTCTTTCATCAATTTACTTAAATGAGGAAATCTCAAACCTTGTTTATCAGCATTTGATGGGACAGAGAATGGGGGGGGGGGCAGACATTGGCCTAACGTAGGATACCAGTGGCCTATCGTAGGATACCAGTGGCAAACCACAGTTGTGACAACCTAATATATGTCCAAACACTGCCAAATGCTCCTGGGGAGGCAAACCCACCCCTAGTTGACAAATAGTGACTTACACAATTGGGCCTATTCCTTGAGGTAGAAAGATTTTCTAGACACTTGAACAAAATCAAGGTTTTCTTCAGAATGGAAAAAAAGAAGTAGGCAATGCCTTTATTGTCATAGTATTTGGAGTGTGAGGTTAGAGGATGGAGAGAGAACCAAAGATTTGGTGTAGTCTAAAAGGGACAGTCATAGACTTCTACACAAGACACACTGTGAACACCAAGTTCTAAATCGAACTTGGGATTCAAAGAAAGCTTTCACAAGAAGGAAATGCCTACAGTGGATTTTTGTGGAGATTGAAGAAGTCAGCAAATTGAGAAAGGGCAGGGGAGCATTTCAAGCAGAGGCAGGATGAGATCATAAGCCTAGAAATTTGGCAGCTGGTGACACACAGGTGGCATGAGAAAATAGCTTGGCTTAGGACCTGACCTGTGCATTCTGTCCCTGGTTGAAAATATACCAAAGAATCGTACATTTGATGAGTAGATCCAAAGGCAAGGATGCAGAGTTTTCCTTCTTGGATAATTCATTCTCCAGCATGTCCTCACATAGAACAATGCATCTCATACATATATTCCTACAGCTTTGTTTCAGCCAGTGTCTTCCTTGGGATAACAAATTCCAGGCAAAAGGCTATATAGAAAAGTAGTTAAAATCAGTTCTGTGCAACTTTGGATAAATGATTTAATCTTTTAGTCTCAGTTTACTCATCTTTCAATTGGGTTCATAACACAGTGCTGTGTTACGTGACACTGTGGGCAATTTTTTTTGGCATATAGGTGACATTGCAAACATGGTCTCATAGACAGATTTCTAGAATAGAACTTAGATGATGTTCTGCCCTGGTTTTTCACCTTAACCTCAGCTCTTGTCCTCTGGTAAAAGTGTATGATGTGCAGGTCCCCAGTGGGTCTCTCTGTTACACAACCTTTGGGTCTTTTTGCTTGGTGTTCCTGCTGCTGGAATGGACCCCGTCCCCTTCTTCAATTTGCTGGCTCTTGCCCCTTCTTCAAAACTTTAGCTTAGATGCTCAGTGTGGAGAGCCACACCTGTTATCCCAGCACTGGGGAGACTGAAGAAAGAGGATCTTGAGTTTGAGACCAGCCTACCAACATAGCAAGACCCTATCTCAAAAACAAAACAAAATGATACTGGGCTGGGGAGATATCTCAGCCATGCAAGCATGGATCTCCAGCATCCATGTAAAAAACCGAATGAAGTTCTCGGGAGGCAGAGACAGGAGGCACCCTGAAGCTTCATAGCCAGCCTATATAGCCAAACAGGTGAACTCCAGGTTCAGTGAGAGATCTTGTCTCAAAAAATAAGATGAAGAATAATTGAGGAAGAGATTTGACTTTGACCTCCGACCTCCCCATGCACACACATGAACATATATATGCATATTATTCAAAATAATACAAAAATAGTTTAGAGATTGGGGGGTATAACTTAGTGAAAGTGCCATCTGCACAAATCTCTGGATTCAGTCTCAACCACCTCATAAAAAACAAAACAAAATGCATTATGCATCCTTCTTTTAGGAAACTATCTTGGAACCTCTGGTCCAATATAGAAAGTTTCTGTGTTCACCTGTACAGAACTGCACACTTGTCTTTACCACATGGCATGGTAACTTTGACTTTATTTTTCTGTCTTTATCACTAGGACTATAAATTTTATGAAGAAACAGACTGTGACATTATTGATTGCCTGCCTAACATCCATTGTCCCTTTCCTCTTCATTAATGAAAAGGTGGTATTTTTCCTGGTATTCATCCCTCCTCAACAATTTACAAGCTCCAGGTAAGGTAGCTGAGAAGCAGATCCTAACTATTTTAATCAATGTATACTGACATCCTTGGGTTCGATAAGAGACAGGGATGATGAACATGGAATGTAGACTCAACCAATCCGACTAATGGGAAAGAACTGTATTTCATACCTGAGTTAAGAAATGAGAGATGGGGCTACAGAGATGGATCAGCAGTTAAGAGCACTGGCTGCTCTTGCAAAGGACCCAGGTTTGGTTCCCAGCACGCACATGGGGACTAGCAATCGTCCATAATTCCAGTTCTCCCTCTTCTGACTTCCCTGGGCATTGCACAACATGGTTACACTTTACATACATGCAGGCAATGCACTCATACACATAAAATTTTAAAAATATATGTTTTAAAAAGAAATTTGAATGCAATCCTTAAAGCAATACAAACAAATTAAAATTTTAATCTGAGGGGCTATAGAGATGGCTCAGTGGTTAAGAGCACTGGCTGCTCTTGCAAAGACCTAGATTTGATTCCCAGCACTCACCTGGAAGCTAACAACCATTTGAAACTCCAGTTCCAGGTGATTCAACTCTCTCTTCTAACCTCTGCAAGCATTGTTTGATATGGGTGAACTTATACACATGTAGGCAATGCACTCATACACATAAAACAAAAATAATAACACATTTTTTAAAAAATTTAATATGAAAGTGATATGGACTTATTTCTCCCCAAGAAACATTATTTTGGAAGCATTTTTAAAGCCTTTGAACGTGGAGGAGGGACGGAAGTGAAGGAATGAGCTTAATTAAAATATTATTTGACTAATCCAAGTGAGTAATTATGAATGGTTCAAATTAAGCTGGAGGCCCTGGCAAAGAAGGGAGTATTCAAATTAATTATGCATTTGGGCTTGCAGGCCTCCTTGGGGCCTTCCCAGAGCACAAGAGACTAGCTGCAGGAACAGTAAGGTGATGTCTGGCAGTTTGTTCTTGCTTCAATGATGATGGCCTTTCCTAAAACTCAAATACAGGAAGAAAGTGAATTTAGGCAGAGAAGTGGGTGATAATGGAGCTCAAGTTTGCGCTCACTGAATGTGGGACCTCAACATGTAGAACATATACAATGTTCTGATAACTAGCCTAGAGTGATTTTCTTACCAGTATCTCCTTTATCCCTATGTTTCCTTTCTGTCTGGGGCAAATGGTAGCTTCCCAAGGATTATTAAAGTCCTGATCCTAACACCTCAGACTGTGACTATATTCAGAAAGAGGCTCTTTAAAGGGACACATTCAAATGAGGTCATATGGTTGGGCCCTAGTCTCACAGCCTTCTGTCACACAAGAAAAGACAAATACAGAGGGAGATGAAAGCCGTCTTCAAGACAGAGAGACTTCAGGAGAAACTGACTTAGTGTCTTTATCTCCCATTCCTAGCTTCCAGAATTATAAGGAAATAGATGCCTAGTATCAAACTATTGAGTCTATGGTACTTTGTTATATTATGCCAACTCTTGTAAACTTTCCTTACTCAATATATAAAAGAGTGAAGGACTTGTAGTATTTGTGTTAGTTTTGAGAACTGGGATAGTGTACAATGGGAGAAACTGTACAAAGACAGGACCTGAAGCAAAAGCAGCAACATGTCCAGGACAGAGTTTTGCCCAACCCCCCAAAGTCATTTAAGTATGTGTGTGAGAGGCGCAGTTGAGGAGGCTCCAATGAAATTGAGGGTTCGCAGTTCTGGTTCTCAGAACAGCATTCCTCAACACATAAGGGAGAGGAGACCGCTTACTACTGACCCTGTCCACTTGCTGCTTCCCAGCTGTATTTACACAGCTGCTGAAGGCAGCACAGATGAGAGATTCTCTACTTTACCACTGAGAAACACACTGAAAATACACTCAGAGAACTGCCTTCTCATTTCAGGACTCAGCAAGTCTTGAGAAATGACATAAAATATCAAGAGCTGAGCCACTAAGGACACTGAAAATGAAAGGAATTAGGTAAGAATTTGGCAAAAAAAGATGATTTAAAAACTCTGTCACTCTATAAAATATAATGATGAAGTATGTAAAAGATAAATGTAACAGGGAAGGACTTTTGAAGATCATGGTAGCATAATCTTCTGTTTTTCCCAACATCTGGAAAAGTTGAAAATCCCTGGAAAAGTCAAGTTAGTTCTGGAAGAGAAGAACAAGAGGCTATTGCAGAAACAGAGACGAGTGAAAGGAATGTCTCAAAGGAGAATTTATCTAGTTATCCCGCCACAGAAAACACAGCATATGAAATACATTTGAAAATATCCTTCTTCTTGCTGTCCTTAAAACGTACCTGAATCATGATGTGAAATTTAAAAAATAACACTAGTGTTTAATGGTGTCTCAAAATAAGTTAAAGGAAATTATTTTAAAATCCCAGCATCTAAAGAGAGAAAGAGAGAGAGAGGAAAGAGAGAGAGAGAGAGAGAGAGAGAGAGAGAGAGAGAGAGAGAACTTGACAAAGAATTTTTCCTTTGGGAAAGTTTTGAATTTTAAAATGATTAAAGTTGTAGTTGGATATTTTCCACGACACCAGGGAAATGCAGAAATATATTCTAAGAAGCTGAAATTCTGTTATAGTAAAGTATTGCTTGTTTTATCAATACGATAGTAACCAAAAAAGTCTTTAGATTTGCATACCCTTTGAAATTGTACTATGGTTAACATGACATCTATGTATATGAAACCTAATTTTGAAACTAACATAAGCACCTGACAGCCGAGCCAAGTTCTGTCCTATTAGTGGACTTAGCCTCCCAGGAGTCACTAAGCCTCAGGTATCTGGGGTTGGGGCTATCACCCTTTCATTTAAGCCCCTTTCACCTGCCAACCAAATGTGGTAATTGCTTTATTTTGGAGGCGGAGATAGAAGGAGTTGTTTTAAGAGAAAGACAACTGATTGGAAGACACAAAGGTCTTTGCCTTTAAGATGAGGGTGCCTCTTCTTCAAATGTTTGGGTCATTGCTCTCCTTTCCTTGTGGAAGGACCCTTCAGGAATTTTAGACGTCAGACAGTGTGCTCCCTGGAGCTTGTGGAAATACTCATGTACAGAATAATAAAGTGTGTGTTTGACAATAATATCATTACACATTTGTTATACTTCCTTTTTTAACTTGTGAGAATCTCTTACCATATGTCTGAGATGCTATGAACACAGGCACCCTTCTTCCTATTTTACAGATGAAAATCAAATAGGAAAAAACGAAAGGAGCCACTGAGGATCACAGCTCTAACCAGAAAATCTGTTCTGATTGTTTAAATCATGCATCTGCATCGCTTTTCACAGAGATGCTCTTTCCTCCAGAAAACTGCATTGAAATGAAGCATTCTCCATGGGAAGGCACTTTAGTTCAAGGATTATATAGTCCACTTGCTGTTGCTGTAGCATCCCTATCACCAATATCCACATTTCATAGTTGAAAATGGGTAGAAAGAGGTTAAGCCATCGGATCACAGTCTTCCTTTGGTATTCACAGAGGATCTCCCACGGATTCCCAAATCCTTTTTAGTATTTGCATAACCCTAAGCACACACTCCTATTTATTTCAAATCTTTGCTCAATGACCAATTATATCAAATACAGTGTAAACACTATGTAAACCATTTTTCAAAAATATTTTAGTTATTTATTATTTGATGTGTTTGTGTGTATTGCCTGTATGCATGTAAGTGCATCCACGTCATGCAATGCCCATGGAGGTCAGAAGAGGGCAACTCCCCTGGGCCCGGAGTTAAGGACTTGTTGGCCACCATGTGAGTGCTGGGAACGAAACCTGGGTTCTCTGCAAGAGCAGCCAGCTCTCTGAACTACTGAGCCATCTCTCCAGCCCATATCTGTTTTAATACATCACTTAAGGAATAATGGCTGAAAAGTTGATTCATGTTCAGTACAGCTGAAATATTTTTTCCGAATATTTTCCATTTGTGATTGTTGAATCCACATGGATGTGGAGCACAATGCACAGAAGGTCGGCTGAACTGAACACAGTGTAAATGATGGAGCTGGGACCTGAGCTGAGGAAACTTGGCTCCAGAATCCAGTTAACCATCATGTTCTTACACTGCTCTTGCTCTATCTGAAAACTTAGATTTATACAGATCCATTGAACATGATTAGACCTGTGTTCTATGATTTTCCTTAATACCTTGGTTTTGCTCTCTAGCTAGTTTTCTGGCTAATTCTTCTCATTTATACATCAGATTGCATAACTTCAATTTCACCTGGAGTTTTGTGCAGCACATAGTTTTTATATTTCAAATTAATTGCCTTGCTGGAGTAAAAAAATGTATTCTAATCATTTTTTCTGTAAACTTTTTACTTTTGTTGACTCTGTTTTGTAGCGACTTTAATCCCAGCACTCAGGAGGCAGAAGATCTCTGTGCTCTGTGAGCTCAAGGCCAGGCCAGCCTGGTCTACATAGTGAGTTCCAGGACAGCTGGGGTTACAGGGAAAAAAAAAAAAAAAAAAAAAAAAAAAAAAAAAAAAAAAAAAACCCCAAAAGCAAAAAGCAAAAACAAAACAAAAAGACAAACAAAAAAAGAGTAAAACTTTGATGTTGGGAAGCTCCATGAGACTTCCTTTAGATTTCTAAGATTGCTCACATTTAAATGCTAAAGTTAGTCTCATTCATAAAAGAATTGCAGAATGGACCCAAATGGCAGAAAGCATACAGACTTAGAGAGACCTACATGATGGAATCCTCTAGGGGACCCTCTTTCCCCCATTTCAGTACAGGCCAAAACAATGGACATAGGGTGCCTTACTTTAATTAAGAGACAAAATGACCTCCAGTAAGAGTATGCAAAGGTGCTTTGCAGACAATGATAGATGGACACCATCCTTTGAAATATTCTGGAAAAAAATTCATCTTGTACCCTTTATATGTTCAGAATGTAGCATTATCAGAAACTTTCAAAAATAAAATAATAAAATAAAAAAGCTGAAGTTACCACAGTTTTAGGAAACACTGCAGCAGATGGGTGTGATAGTGCAAACCTTTAATCCCAGAGTGGATCTCTATGAGATGGAGGCCAGCCTGGTCTACTCAGCGAGTTCCAGCCCATCTGAGACTACGGAGAGACCCTGTCTCAAAAAAAGAAAGAAGAAATAAAGATTACCAAGTTTTCATTTTCATAGTTTTCCTTCACTTTGCACCAAAATATCAGTGTCTTTAAACATCCAGCTGTTATGCTGTAACTGCCCTGAAAGTTGAAGAGAGAAAATTCTTCAAATACTCATTAGAAAGAAAACACTTAGGTTCAGTTATTCCAGAGCTCAAGTATCAGGAGTAGTAGTAGACAGTTAGCTCTCAATTACCCCCCACTGTGACCTCCAGTAGAGTCCCTTCAGTCAGACATGGGTGACCTCTGTTCTGGCTGCCTTCCTCACTGCCCTTCAGACCTTCAGACTCCAGTTTCTCTTCTTTCCTCCCCCTGGACTTCTGCTGCTTTGACACAGCTTCATGTTTGAATTGTCAGCCCACTGCTTTCAGCTCGATGGAGCTGAGTTTCTCCCCATTTAAGGAGGCCCAGGAAAGGGCTGAACATGGACATTTTTTTTCTGAAAGACTTGGCAAGGGAAAATGTTTCTTTTCTCATAAATTAGGAGAGTAGTAATTCTTCATTGGTTGCTAAGTTCATAAACAAGATCATTTCTTTTGTCAATAAGTTTTCACAGTTTTAAATGCCCTCAACTCTTTTCAAAATGTGTTTCGTAAGTTGTAGTTTAATTTCATACCTCAGCTTCTTTAGGGAAACACATGGACAATTGGTGAGATAGAAGCATAGCCTCAGTTATCCAAACAGTCAAAATGTTTATTTCAATCGATTTATACTGAACTGAGTGTAGACAGAACTGGATTTTTACTCATACACAAAAGAACATTTCATGAAACAAATTAATGAGATAAACAGGATTCAAGCTTTTGAAAGTCTGAATTTCAAGCATTTTTTAAGTAACTTTATAATATTAATTGTTAAAATAGTTCCTGAAGGGGGCTGGAGAGATGCCTCAGCATTAAGAGCACTGGCTGCTCTTGCAGAGGACCTGGGTTCGATTCCCAGCACCCACACGGTAGTTAACAACCGTCCGTAGCTCCAGTTCTAAGGGAATCTGATGCCCTCTTCTGACTTCCTCGGCACTGCATGATACGGGTGCACTTACATACATGCAGGAAATACACTCAGACACATAAAGCAAAAATAATAAATAAAAATTATGAAAAAATAAAGTAGTTCCTGAGAAGCAAAGCATAGGCGTAGTTCACCAGCAACTCTCCTGAGTGACTTTGCAAGGTTGAAAAAAATAAGAAGAAATATCTGGCACCTGCACAAACTGATTTCCCTTTGTCTAAGTGTCCCTGGAATATCACCTTCTAAAGGATCCACAGCATCATAAACTCACTATATCTAAAACTGGAGTGATCATGTCTCTGGCAAAGTTCAGACTATCTTCTGTTTCCTGTTATGTAAATGGCCACATTTCCATATATTCTCCCAGTCTAGGTGGAAAACTTCCTCAACTCCCTCTTTTACTTAGTCCCAAATTTGTATAAATCCTGCATGTTAAACAGGATCCTTCAAGCATCACAGAACCGCTCATGCTCTTTTGCTACCATTTGTCCACTTTCAGTAAATAGTTATTGAGCATGTTATGTTCCAAGCCCCTCAGATAGAGCAATGGACAAGATCCACCCAAACGCACTGTCCTAATAAAGATTAATGCTACAAACCACAACAAATGGAAGACACAAGCAAATGAGTTATCAAGGCATTTTTTAGACAAAGAAAATTAACAACAGTATCAAGCGATGTGGCAAAGAATGCCAGGTAGCAGGCTAATGGAAGGGGTATTCAGGAAAGGTATCTCTGAGTCCACATTTGAGCTGAGCACCAGCTCATGAAATAGAACCAGAAATTTAGAGAACGGAGGGATGAACATTCCTATTAGAATGGAAATCAAGTGGAAAGGTCCACAGGCATGAACTAGTGGGGATTTTCAAGAGATGCAAAGCTTGAGTGACATACTGTGCCTGGAGCACATTAAGCAAGAGGAAAAGAGCAATGCAGGGAAGATCAAGAAGTCAGAGAAACTTCAAGGCGAGGCTGGAATAAGCTGATGCAGAGCACTTCTGGGTAGCAGGTGGGAGAAAGAATGAAAGGAGTAACTCTTGAGCAGGCATCTTTTGAGAAGTATCATGTTAACACATTAATCTGTGTAATCTCCCTAAATTTCATAACATTCTTTGAGTTACACATCATTTTAGTTCATTTCCACTAATCTTAAATTACTAAGCAAGTAATCTGCCTGAGATCACACACAGCACACACAGTTAACAAAGAACAGAGACAGGACTTAAAAGCAAGATTGTATGACCACAGGCTTCACAGTGAGTTTTATACGCACATACATTTGGATATATGTATGTATGTTATGTGTATATCTATATGCTAATAGAATATTCAGAAGCCAACAAAATTCAGCAGTTCCCCTTTCTAATGTAAACAAAACATTATGTCAAAATCCCCAAGAAAGCTCTGTGTGACTTCAGTTTTAAACACATTGGAGCAAATAAACCATGGTTATAGAATGTTTTCCTTAATCTTTTAAAATTATTTAGCTGGTAAACTGCTAGACATAGCATATAACATTATAAAACATTGCAATAAGGAAAAAATTAAGGGACATGAAAATATTACAAGCTCTACGAAGTTCTCCAAATCTTTTTCTTCTCTGACACTCTAAAATCCTATAACTAGAATTTGCAATGGAATTACTGTGCAAAAACTTACAAGCAATGTCTTATGCCTAAATGTAATTCCTCAGTAGCCCTCAGGTTGTGATTTGCAAAGTCATTATTTCAAGCACAGTCAAAACCTTATTCTTGCAGTCCTGAGTAATCAGAAGTGAGCAGATGGAGGAGTTGAGTTTTTATCTTTATTTTTAAATTCTCTGACAGTTTTGAATTATAATGTTTGTCGTTTTTTATTCATCTGGTATAACTAAATGTATAGAAATGATTTTGAGATTTTTAAAAAAAATCATTAATGAATGCTTTTGCCCCCAAAAGGAAATTACATTTGTAGTCAAGAAATATTCTAGTTCCTGAAGTTCAACTTCATCTAGAAGTTCAACTGCTATACATAAATCATGATCTGCTTTGAAGGAACAGCTGTATATGTTTTATGAATGTCTTTAGTCTACTCCTCCATCAGGACACAGGTGTATGGGGAAGCAGCGTAGAATCAAGTCCTCTCACTCAGACCCTCACTACACTAAGAACACTTATACCGATGCTCCCCATCCTTTGTGGATCTATTGGTCAGAAGGAGCAGTATGCTTCTCATGAAGAACATAAGTGGAATCACTTGGACTAAGCACCATAAATAAGTTATTTTTCTGAAATATTCCTTCCCACAAACCTTCTTTATTATGGTTGAATAATTATAGGGGTTAATATGAATTATCCCATGTTTCATGTATGACAGCTTTGGGTTAGGCAATGTTGTCTTGTTACTAATAGTTACTGCTGCTTGGTTTCTCTTAAATAGCAAAATGATGACAAATAAATGGTCTATTTTAGGTTGCATGTTTATCTGTATTCAACTGAAATCAATACAAGTCTTCATAACTTCAGAAGTTTGTGATAATGTAGATATACTTTCCTTTAACTGTTCAAAATAGTCGTATGTCATCTATACAACTGATTATGAAGTTGAACAGTCAGTAGAAGAGTACACAATTTATAGTACATATAGGTTCTATTTAATCTCCAAGCTTTTCTTTATTTTTTAAATACATTACTATATGCCCCTCTCTACACTATGTTCTTGGGTTAAAATTGATTTCCTTGATCAAGAAAGAATATCCATATGAATCTCTTCTTAGGCGGGGAGACAGAATTACACACACACTTTAAAAACTCTTAAAACATTGAATCCTAAAGCACATAGAGTAATCAATAATATTTAGAGTTTGTTTCATAGTCCTGACCACACACAGGAAATAGTAGTGACTGGGCATTTTACTTTATTGAAACTATGGACCGGGAGCTTAATCATTAAAATCGTTTTGCTCAAGCAATCTGGAGATGATTGTTTATGAAGAATAGTTACCAGTGAGGATTATCTGAACTTACCCACTGGGAGAGTTGTGAGTTATATTTCTGCTGCACAAAAAAGCTCAATAAGAACATGATTCTGGGTTGATTATTGAAATTCCCATGCAGAAATGTTCCTTTACTCTGTACAAAGAAATCATAGGACCAAGGATAAAATTTGAGATAAATCTGAAGTTCTTTGCTTACACAGTGGCACATTTTTCTTTTATAAAAATACAATACCTTTAATATTCTTGTTTTTTTTTCTAAAAATGCTCTCAGGCTTGTGTTATCTCAGAGTCCCATCTGTTCTCTCTTTGGCCCCCTATACTAGGCAGTAATCTTGAGGAGCTTGGAGCAATGTGAAGAGTTCAGCTCAGCTTCAGACACACAGGACCCCATTCTTGGATCAGGCAAGAAAAAAGAAACACACATATATCACCAAATGACATTACAAATCTTTCCACAGTAGCTTTATTCAAAATAATCCTAAACTGGAAATGTTCCACATAACCATCAACGGGAGCGTGAACAAAATGGAGCATTCATATAATGGAATAATACTCAGCAACAAGAAGAATAAACAAATGGAAACATCAGTTTACACAATCTCTTGGAAAATCACTCTGACCTATAGAGGGGAAAAAGAAAGATCCAAATATGGTTTCATTTGTATGAAATCTCCAGTCTAACTTCTATCACAATTAGTACTGAGTTTCTCCTTAGAGCCAACAGTACTCAGAAGTATTTGTGATTCTGTCTCATGGAACATGTAATTAAAACCAATCATGGAGCTTAGAAGAGTTAAATTTATTACATATAAAGAATGCTGTAGGCTATGAGAGCTTAGCTCTCTAAAGGAACCCAAGATGATGATGTGTACTACACTACACTGTATGTGGGTGTGCCTTTGACATAGATATTCCCATGAGACCACCCATGGGTGTCTCTTGAAAGGAAGCTAGGTAGCTGACTTTTCATGGTAGAACTCACTATACAATTGGAATTGTGCACTCTGTGCATATAAGTACGCACTAATTTCCCTTCAACAGTGATAGTGAAGTGTGAAAGAGAAGCTAAAAAAACAAATTAATGCATCAGTGTGACTGCACTTAGTGATGATATGTATGCTTATGATATTCAGCAATGAAAATGTTTTGAGAAAAAATTTAAGGCCAAAATTGTGTATATGAATTGGAGTGTCTAAGAAAGACAAAGTTGAGTTTTTGAGGGCAAAGGGCATGGCTTGAAGCTGGTAGCAGTTCCAGGAATTGTAGGTGTTGGGAAAAGAAAGGAAAATTTGTCAATGACATACATAAAGCATGATAAGGTACCAGTAATACTCTACAAATGGGACTGGTCTTCTAGTCCCACTGTCATCTCCTTGTGTGATGGCTCACATGAAACAGGCTGACGCACTCATGGGACAAAAAGGCCAAGGTTAGTTGTTTTGCTGTTAATTTTTATGGTTAGCAAGCAGAGTATCAAAACAACTCTCTTTTACCCATGAATAAAACAAGCTAAAGTGTCCCAAAGAAACGGAATCTTAGGAGTGGAAACCATAGGATTTTGTATAGATACCATTTACTGTGCATGAAAGCACACACACAAAACACACACAAGGGCATGCACACACATGCACGCATGCACTCATGCACACATTAGAAATGGAAGAGGCCTTGTTGATCATAAGCAAGTTCTTCACCAATCTCCAGCCAGCACACCAGGTTTTTTAGACACCAAGAAAGCTGCACTAGTATTTCCAGATGCATTTGTAATAAGCAAGTTAAGAACAACTATGTCAATAAGTAGTCTGAGATTTATTGCACATACCTATACACGTGAGAAGTGTTTTACAAGCATTGTATTGCTGAGTTCTCACAGAATCCCACTGAAGTAAATCATGCTATTGCCTATGTTAGAATTGTGGAAACAGAGACTTGGTGAGTTTAGTAGCTTGCTTAGAGGTTAGTGAATGCTGAGCCTGCTTCCTTTCCTCTGAACCAGGTCCCACACTATGTAGCCCATCTGTAGTGGCATGAATTCTTAACATAAAGAATTTTGCATCCAGCTTTTCAAACTCCTCATTTATGTAATCATGACAGGTTTTCTCCCTTGTACCACTCATTGCATATTTTTTTTTAATTTGATTAATTTTTGTTTGTTTGCTTGAGATGTTTGTTGTTCTTTTTGTGAGACCATAAAGAGCAGAAATTTGAGAAAACTGCCAAGTATATTATTCTCCAGCATTTTGAAAAACCCTACTTTGAAGCCCCTTCAACTACAGTTCACCTATTGTCTAAGTTACCTTTCTGTTACTATGATAAAATACCCTCACAAAAGCAATTTAAGGGAAAATAGGTTTATCTTGGCTCACAGTTCAAGGTTATAGTCCATCATTGTGGGAAGTCACAGCAGCAGAAGCTTGAGGTATCTGGTCGTGTTGCATTAACATAACAATGATTGCTTGTGCTCAGTTCACTTTTGTTCTTGTGATATACTCCAGATTTCAGCAAGGAATGGTACCAGTCACAATGGGTAAATCTCCCCACCTCGATTAAACTAATCAAGACACTCCTCCACAGGCATGCTCAGAGGCCCGTCTCCTAAGTGATCCTAGGTCTCATCAAATTGACAATTGACATTGACTCTCACAACTCTACCCCTTATCAACCTGACACCCAAAGACATCACTTTAAAACATAACCTTCCATCTCTTCCTCTCAAAGTTCCATGTTCATCTCATAATGTAAAATGCAATCCAACTTGAAACAATTTCAACACTTTGAAAGTTCCAAATCCAAATCTTATCTGAGACTCAAGGCAATTTAACTGTGAATGCCTATAAAACAAAAAACAAGTTGTATACTTCTAACACACAACTCCCATTCCAAAGCGAAAGAATCAGGGCATAACAAAGAAGGAATGAGCATAATAAAACCAAGCAAAGAAAGCACCAAATCCTTCAGTTCCATATCCAGAATCTGCAGCTCATGATGAAACTGGCTGGGCTCCAAAGGGCTTCAGAAGTTCCACCCCTCCAACTCTACTTTATATCTGCAGCTTTCCTCTGTGCTATCCCAATATCCTGAAGTCTCTATTGCAACTTAGGCCTCTCTACACAGCTTCACACAGTGGCCTTTCAAGGCCTTGTTGCAGGGACTCCCACCCTGCTACACATTGACTAGATTCAACTGCTCTCAGAAACTATGGAACAGGATTCCATGGTCCTCTTGGTCTTGCATCACTCATGCTTGCAAAACCAGTATCACATGGATGACAATGGCAAATTCTGCTGCCAGCTCCAGAGGTTGCCTGGCCCCCTTGGGCCATAAGTCTTTCAGCTTCTGTGTGCTCACCCTAGAAAAACACTTCTAGGCAGATGTCTTCGAGGAGCCGGGAACCCTTTCAGTTTAGGCTTCCTTCTTCCCAAGACATTGATGGGTGGCGTTTGCTCCTCCAGGACACCTTTCCTGTTGTCCTAGAGCATCACAGGAGGCTTTTCTTCAGTGATACTGATCTCTTTAAAATGTACAGCTGCTTTTTCACACCAGCCTAAATGCCCTTCTGTCTTGAATTGTTTTCTGCCAAACAAATTAATCCATTACCTTTAAGTTCTGAGGGTACAGGTACAATGAAACCCGATTCTTGACCAAAATATCACACGAATGACCTGTAGCCAAGCTTCTAATAGTGAGTTTATTCCCCTGAGTCATCAGGAGCCGGACCTTCACCATCTGCATTTCCCCGAGCAGTGCTGTTTTCCAGGCTCCTGCCAGAATGGCCTACTAAGCTGTACTTTCAACATGCTAGGATATTTCTAGCCCAAGCTTCCAAACTCTTCCGTATTCCTCCATCAAAACACTTTCAAAGCCCCCAAACTACATAGTCAGGTTTATCACAGCAATGATCCCACTCTTCAGTTTCAACTTTAGATCTTTTGATGTGTTTTTGTTGCTGTGATAGAAAAAGAAAACTCCAACAAAAGCAACTGAAGAGAAGATGAGTTTAGTTCAGTTCACCATTAGAAGTTATCATTTCTCTTGGTGGGGAAATTATAGTAGCAGGAACTTGAGGTATGCACAGCCAGGAAGCAGAGAGAGATGACTGTTTGTGCCCAGCTCACTTTCTTCTTTTCATACAGTCTGTAATTCCATAGAATGATGCTACTGACAGTAGTCAGGTCTTCCCACCTCAACTGACCTAGTCAAGATAACCTCCAAGAGGCCATCTCCCAGGTGATTACAGATCTTGTTAAGCTGACAACTGAGATTAGGCAATACACACTTCAAAGGTTAAAACATACAAAATACCTCCAGAGATGCTTGAAGAACATAGGATTTCTTAAGAAAATTCTTTGAGATGGGCACAGTGATACATGCCTGAATTTACAAGAGACTGAGGCAGGGTGATCATTTGAAGCTAGCCTGAGCAACATATTAAGTTTTGATCTCAAAAACTAAATGAACAAAAATATTCTTTGATTACCTCAGAAAAGATGTTCATAATGACATTCATTCAGTATTAAAGTATATTTTTTTCCTTCATGAACTCAGTGTGGTTGTGGTTATCTGAATAAGACTTTCACATTGGGTCTCAACATTTCATCATAGATAAGGGAGGAGTCCATGAGACTCCAGCTCTCCATGAGGGTCTATTGGCAGTTAATGGTTGCTTGGGGGAAAGGTGTCATTTTCTTCAGCAGTAGAGTCACTAATATGTTGCTCATGTTTTAGCAAATAACCTCCCTGGGTTGCTCATGCAAGAACTCTAATTAAACTCAGTGGATCACACACAAAAAGAAGACATGAGTAAGGAGGGGAATAATTTTGTGAAGAAGGGAATCAGCAGGAGAGGGAGAGGATGAGAGAGGAGAATGAGGGATGAAGATGACTAAAATTCATCATTTACTTATATGAAACTTTCAAAAATAAGAAATAGAAAAAGACTATCATATTTTAAAAAATATTTTATTTATTATTTTTATTTTATGTGTATGAGTGTGTTGCTTGCATGAATGTAAGTACACCCATGTTGTGCAATGCCTGCAGAAGTCAGAAGAGGGCATCAGATCCCCTGGAACTGGACTTATGGATGGTCGTTAGCCATCATGTGGGTACTGGGAATTGGACCCAGGTCTTCTGCAAGGGCAGCCATTGTTTTTAACTGCTGGGCCGTCTCTCCAGCTCCTACCAGCTTATATTTTTAAAGAAAGACTATAATGAAAGTTCTGAAGGAACAATAATTATACTTTTTTGAAACTCACTGACAATTTTTTACTACATGCAACATATATACTCAGAAAACAGTAAATTAATTACAACAGAAATAAAAGATCTCATTTTCCTCATGTAGAATAATCTCTTAGCTGTAAACTAGCTGAAGCCATAATAAGCTTGCTGTTTTAGTGCTGAAAGTCACTGCAAGGCTGTTGGTAAGAGGAGTGCCCAGAGTTCCCAAGGCCTGGTGGCCAGAATCAGATGGCTTACATCAATCATTTCTTTCTCCAGCTCTCTGAAGCCAATTCCCATGTCTCCCTTTCCAGCACCCATTCTGGTTTCTCTCTCTGTAGGTGGCTTTGCTCTGCTCTGCTGAAGTACTTTTGTAACTACTGTCTTTTCAGCCTATCTCACAGTCCTAGGAAAACAAGCTGTTTGGATTATCTCTTGCATCCACCATAACCCATTCAACTAGGGAGGTATGCTACAGACAGAGCATCCTACATCAGTGCCCTCAGCCTACCTGTGTGATCTGGGATAAATTAGGGCAAGCTCACTGAAAAGGTGGGAAGGACAGGAGGGATGACAGTAACTGGGGGAGAATAGCTACAGATCACATTATAGTTGTCATGTGGGAAGCATTATTCTTCCAAATTCTGGCTATTTAGGGACTAATTTAGAGAACATATCTTTCATATTTAGATGTTTCTACAAAGGCCTCTCCTGAGTTAATCTATTTCTAAAAGTTCATATTGTAACTGAAGGATGGGCTTAGAAAAGGGAACCCAATCAGACCTGTTATTGCACAGTAAGAGAGAATAAAAAAAAATGACTTCAGGCAAGACATAAGTGGGAATTTAAGGGCTGTGTCTCTATTGGGTGGTGACTTTGCCTCAGAAGCCGCATTCCTAACCAGTGTTCATGATCTCTGAGTCTGAGGCTTTCCCTGAGTGTTTTGGAAATCAGAGATGGAAAACTTAAGTGGACAGTACTGGCTACAAGCCAATGCACGCTAGTTGGAAACAGAGAGGGGAAATGTTATTTAAAACCACAACTGAATGTAGTGGTTTTTGCCCTTTCCATGGAGGAGACAGGAGTAGGAAGAGAGGATGATTCACGTGCAGGGGGAGTAATCTCTTTAGTGCCCCTTTCCCATACAAGATGAAATAGAAAGGGAACTGAGGGGGAGGCTCAGGCATAGGTGGCCTGTGAGGTAATAATACATTAATGGGTCTTTAGATGCACAGAGACAGTTTTTGTACTGAATGTGGGGATGCAGAGGCACCAGAATCAAAGTAGATTATTTTCCTAAGCATTAGGAAGGTGGATAAGAGAAGCAGAGAGGAAAAAATGAAGTCCTGGGACAAAGGAAAGAGTGCATAGAGCATTTCAAAGAGGGGGCTTTCCAATGCTGCATTTTAAAGGTTTTTTTTCTATAATATAAACCCATTCTTTGCCATAAGCAGTGAAGTCTGTTGCACAGAAAAAGACTTTAACAAGTGTTTCCTTAATCAATTATGTGGCAACTATACATACTTATGAAGTACAGTGTGCTAATTTGCTACATGTATATAACTTGTAATGAACAAATCAGGATAGCTAGCATTTCCATCTCCTTTGACATTTGAATTTTTATTGATAAATAATAGTTACATAGTTATGAGGTACGGTGCACAGTTTCAATACATGTTTATAATGTATAGTGATCAAGTCGGAGTGATTAAGGTTTCCATCTCTTTATCATTGCTTTCTGTTTAGATTCTTATCATTATCCATAAAATACATAATAGTTACTTTGAACCAAGGTCATCCACTGTGTTGTAGAACTTATCACTTCTGTGTTTCCAACAAGTACTCTATTACTCTCCCCTATCCTTCTCTTTTAAAAATATTTGTTTTTATTTTATGTATATGAGTGTTTTCCTTGAATGTATATAATTGTACCCATGTGTGCTATGCCAGCTGAGGTCAGAAGAGGACATTGAATGCCCTGGAACTGGAGTCATAGGTGGTTGTTAGCCATGATGTGAGTGCTGGAAAGCTCTGAAAGAGCAGCCAGTACTCTTAACCACCGAGCCACCTCTCCAACCCTCTTACTCTTCCTTTTTATCATCTACCTGTGAGACAGAAGATGCAGTGTTTATTTGTCTTTCTTTGTTTCGCTTGTTTTACTTAATACAATATCCCCTAGTTCTGTCCATTTTATCACAAATGATAAGATAGCATTTCTTTTCAAATTTTGTTTGCTGTTAGAGATTGAACCCAGAGTCTTGTACATACTAAGTATGCGATCTTCTATTGAACTACACCCCCAACTTTTAAATACCATTCTTTTTTATGGTTGAATGATATTTCATTTTGTATATTTTCTTTATATACTTGTCAACTGAGTCTATGTTGATTCAGATCTTAGCTACTATGAATAGTACAGCAGTAAACATGGTTGTACAGGTAATTTTTTTTATCCTAATGTTGTTTGACTTGGAAATATTCCCAGAAGTGGGATAGCTGGATTATATGATAAATCTCTCAGTTTATGAAGGAACTTTCATACTGTTCTCCATAATGGATATACCAGTTAACAGCCCCACCAGCAGTGAATAAGAGCTCCATTTCCTCTGCATTCTCATTACCATGGTCTAGCTTTCTATTTTTTTGTCATAGCTATTCCAGATGAGATGAGAGAAGAGTTCATTGTGGCTTTGACTTATATTTTCCTGAGGTCTAATGATGTTGAATATTTTTGGAAATTATTTGTCCATTTAAATTTCTTCTTTTGAGAAGTATCTGTCCATATTATTTGCCAGTTTAAAAATATTTCATGTTTTAAACTTATGTGCATATATGTATGAGTTTGTGTACATGAGTTCAATGCCCACAGGGGCCAGAAGAGGGTATCACATTCCTCCGGACCTGGAGTTAGAGGCAGTTATGAGCTGCCCACATGGATCCTGGGACCTGAGCTCAAGTCCTCTGCAAGAGCAGTGTGTGCTTTTAACCACTAAGCCATCTCTTCAGCCCCATTCACCAATCCTTAATTGTATTTCACTTACTTGTTTATTCACTACTTTTTGTTTAAATCCTTATTTATTCTGTGTTAATCCTTTGTCAGGTGATGAATTTACAAGAATATTTTGTGTTCTCTGCATTGTCTCCCCCCATGCTGATTGTTTCCTGTGCAGAGGCTTCTTGGTTTAATTAACCGTATTTTACTTAAAACATAGCGTCTCCAATTCCATCCCCTTCCTGCAAATAATAGGAAACATTCACTATCAAATTTTATTTTTTACGAATTTGTTGATTTTGGTGTGGGAGGCTGAACTGCAGGACTTGCACATGCCAAGCACTTCTAATGAGCTACAAAAAGTTATTTTTGCCTGTGCTTAGAAATCTATTTTTTCCAAATAATTGCTTATACCAATGTCTTAAAATATTTCTACCTATGTTTACTTCTAACTCTTTCATAATTTCAGATCTCACATTAAGGCTTTCATTTGTTTGCATTGATTTTTTTTGTAGGCTGATAAAGGGACTGTCTCAATATGCATGTGAATATCCAATTTTCCCAGGACAATTTATTACAGTGGCTGTCCTTTCTCCATGTATATTTTTGGTGCCTTTGTGGAGACTCAGTTGACCGTAAATTCATGGAGCTATTTCTGAGCACTCTGTTCTGGGTACTTTCATTTGTGAGCATTTGGTGGATGGGCGAAGGAAGAAGTCTGGATTTCAGATTTTGTTTTCGTGGTAGGAAAGGAAGGAGATAGCGTCGAACAGATACACAACTCATTAATTGAACTAACATAACAAAAGCAGAAGCTAAGTCACCAGGGACTTAGAAAGTTTAAAATTCCTCTTTGTTGCTCCTTGTAGCAACCTTTACATGGCGAGGTAGGAATGTCAATGTGTCTTGCCACCCTATATGCTCTTTTTACAACAGGATTTGTTATATTTCCATCCAGAAATACGGACTAGGTGGAAGAGGCAGAGGAAAGAATGAAGGGGACAGAGGATGGGAGGAGTGCTGTGAGTACTGTCTGGATGTGACAGGGCTGCTGCACTCATGAACTCACAGCAGCCACGGTTACCTGCACACGGTCAAGACAGTCAACATTCCAGCATGGAGGAGGGAGGGACTCGTGAGCTCCCCACCCATCAGAGGAGCTGTGGCACTGAATGTCTGCTGGGGGAGGGGAGCCATTTTTTAATATTTTATTAATTATTTTTATTTTATGTGTATGAGTGTATTGTCTACATGTATGTAAGTACACCTGTGTCACACAATGCCTGTGGAGGACAGAAGAGGGCATTGGATCCCTAGAACTGGAGTTACAGACAGTTGTTGGCTGCCATGTGGGTGCTGGGAATGGAACCCAATTCTTCTGCAAGAGCAACCAGTGCTCTTAACCACTGAGCCCTGGGAGTCACTTTTCTTAATTGATGTAGTCACTGGTAAGTTGCATATACTCCAGTAAATAACCTGACACCCATGCTCATGCAAGCAACCCTAATTATACTAGGTGGGTAATAAGACAACAACAACAAACACCAAGCCCAAAGGACCTGAAAGTGGTGGGGGGAGGATTTATTGGTAAGAAAAAGGGATCCAGAGGGAGAGGGAGGGAGATGAGGGAAGGTAAGCGTAATGGGTATGAATGTTATTAAAATACACTATGTACAATTGTCAAAGAATAAATAAATAAATAAATAAATAAGCACTTCAAAATGGAAGATGGCCAGCAAAATGCCTCAGTAGGTAAAAGCATTTGCTGCCCAGTTTGATTCCTGGAGCTGAATGGTGGAAGGAGAGAACTGACTCCCACAACTTGTCTGATCCCCACATGTGTACACACATACACACATACACACAAAATGTGTGAATAAATAAATACAGCACAGTCAGGTCATCTCCTCTGTGTGCACATGAATTCCTGAGACAAAAGAAAAAGGCATGGAAAATAATCAATAATTACTTTTATTTTAAGTTTCTAAGCT
>NW_008357993.1:397546-404139 GCF_000622305.1 Nannospalax galili | reverse complement strand
TCTAAAGGGGCAGGAAGGGAGGGAGGCTATTGATATTCTTTTGCTAAACGATCATGTCATTGATATATCTTCTAAGTATTTTTGCTTATATCCATAGACCAGTGCTGCTGTCAGCTTTGATCAGAGAAGCTTCTTTTTACAGTAGACAGAGGTTATTGCAGAGACTCATCATAACTGGTAAAAGTGCTGAAAATAATAAATAGAACATCTCTGTCATTCCTATCAAGGCTTGGGGAACATTGCCAAAGAAGGTTCAGAAAGAATGTAAAAAGCAGGAGTCAGGAGTGAAATTTTGTGGGATGCTTTCTTCCAGGCCATTGCCCTCCTGAACTATCAGCACTTGTGATTATCTGCACAAGATCTGCACAAGATTAAGCCTCTCAACATTTCCTTACAAAAGAGGAAGAGGATCATGAGGACCCATCGCTCCCCAAGGATAGAAATGCAGTTAGTGGTTGCTGGGGTAGGAGAGATATATTTTTCCAGTTGTATCACTGGTAAGTTGCCTACTCACCCCATTCACTGCCCTTCCCGACTCCACCCTTCCAAAAAAAAAAAAAAAAAAAAAAAAAAACGCAAGCAAGCAAGAAAATATCAACAAATACCTGCAACACAGAGAGGGATGGGGATATACTTATATACCACTGATGAGAATGTAAAATTAGCCCAAGCATTGTGGAAATCAGTATGGAAGTTCCTCAAAATACTAAAAGCAGAATTATCTATCACACACTCAGTTGTACTGTTCTGTGGTATATACATGAAGGTCTCCAAGTCAACATACTACAGAGATACTTTGCAAGTCTATGGTTACTGCTATACAAAATAACCAAGTTATAGAATCAGCCTAGGTTTCTGTCAAGAGATGAATGTGTAAGGGAAATGTGGTACATACACACAATGGACTTCTTTTCAGCCACAAAGAATAAAATTATGTCGTTGCAAGAAAATGTACAGACCCAAAGATCATATTAAATAAAATACATCAAATTCAGAAAAGGAAATATCATGTTTTCATTCTTTTGTGAATCCTAGATTTTGTATAGATACATGAATGACTCTGTGAACTCATCACTATATAGTATGAATACATGCCAATAAAAATTGTTTTAAAAAACAAAAATTAGGAAAGAAAATAAATTAAAAGGTAGACCTCATGGATATAAAGGAATACACAAGTGTCTTAACACATGGGAAAAAATTCTAGATTCAACTGCTACCTATGAATTTACTGGGGTTTTTGCCTCATTTTCTTCCTTTGTAAAATGAGACTAATTATTATAATTGTTAAGTATTTAAAAATACATGTAAAGAGTTTAACAAAGAGTCTTGCAAAAACAAGTGTTCTGTCAATGTCGGCCATTGTTACTAATGATGTCCTGGGCATACCCTAGCACCCTAGCAGTGGGTAATGGCCTGACAAATGGAGCTGCAGTTACCACAGCTCTCTGCACTGCTGTGCTCACTCACATCACTAGGTTCCATATTCTTATGTCCATGGCTAAGGACTCTGGAAAGCAGAGGAAGATCTGAAACCCATGGGACTGTCAGCTTGTCAGTGTGACTCATAAACTCAACACATAATGGAACTCACTCCAAAAGGTCTCACCTGAAAACCATTTGTTAGGCAGAATAAAAGGCACTGATTCGTCTCAGCATGTGTTGGGGTAAAATGGCAAGTCTCAGAGACATGATCACAACTTCTGCCAACCTTGAAATACAGCCATGATTGGAGAATCTGTATTTCAAATGAGACTCTTATATTTAGTATTTGAATTTATTTATACTTATTTGAAATGTTTGACTCTGCTGTAAAATGGAACTGAAAATAGACTTCTCTGGGCATCTGATAGTTTTAAATTAACTCTGAAACTAATGTTTTTGATGAGTAAAACAGAAAAGCCAGAGATTTTTCCATAAAAACACAATAGATGGAAAATTCAAGTAAGTGAATGTAATATAACAAAGAAGTACATTGCATTTGTTGATAGAGTTCCAGCTTTCGATGAGCTCATGGTAGGAAGCTCTCAGTTCTACACTACCAGCAGGAAATGACCTCCATGCTATAGGTAACATTCTCAATAGACTTGCCAACTCCAGATTTGTCACATCCCCTGGGACTAAAATCTCTATGTCCCCTTGAGAGATGGAGTGAGGGAGAGAGGCAAGTCAAATTCACCATGCAGATGCCTGGTGAATAGATGCCTCTATTGTTTTGTAATTTGGAGTTTTAGTTCATTGAAAAGATTAAAAATCTCAAGTTTACCTCATATCAACTATGTATGGGGAAAATATACAGTAGGAAATTATTTGGCTTAAGAGTTTGAGTTGTCATTCTTATCATTAACTTTATTTCCAGGTGGATGTAACAAAAAGTTAATAAAGATATCTGTGGAGGATGAAAGCATTTGTGCCCAAGAGATGCCTCAATGCAAGCAAATTCCTACAGATTTCTTCCAAAGCTGGGCAACTTGATTTTGAAATTCATAAGGCAGAATAAAAGTAGAAAATGGCCACAAGTCAATTCTTTTCATATTTAATATTTTTAAATTCTATCAGGACATAATTGAAATATAGCAAACTGAATATATTAAGCTATATAATATGATCAACTTTGGCACATGTATATACCATAAAATCATTAACAGATCAAGATAGCAAGCATTCTCCTTATCCTTGTTTTCTGAAACTGCCATGTCTCCATTGCCATACATAGTCAACCACAAATCTGTTTTCCATCATGGCAAATTATTTTACATTTTTTAGAATTTCATTTAGATGTGATCATTTAAATTAAACTATGTGTTCTACGAATCTTCTTCCACTCAGCACAGTTTGGGGATTCAATATTTTGTTACGTATTCCAACAGTTTTTGTGTTGCTGAATAACATTCCATTTTGTGGGCAAACCATAATTGTATTATTAATTAAATGTATCTATTAATAAGTATTAAGGTCACTTCTAATTCAGACATACTACAGATAAAGTTGCTTTCAAAATCTGTGGATATTTTTCTTGGTAAATACCAAGGAGGGAAAATATCAAGTCATACACACTCAAGGTTTACTCTAAGAAAATGCCAGCAGGTGCCTGCTCTGGCCTCCCTCTGCCATAGGGGCTGAGAACTCAGGGGACCCACCCTGAGAGTGCCTGGATCCTGCCTCCCCTCCCCTCACCTGTGGTAAGCTTCCCTAAATCCCACAGTACCCAGCCCTCTAACTGGGACTACATGAGGCTCCTCCGAAGGCCCCTGGGCAGAGGTTTGGTAGGATAAAGCTGAGATCTCAGCAGACTGCCAAAGTGCCTGTTCTGGCCTCCCTCTGGCATAGGGGCTGAGAACTCAGGATCACCTGAGGGTTACAAAATCAGAAACCCTTCAGGGAACTTCTAAAATTTTGCCAAGTTCCCTCTAGTAGGGGTCCAAACCTTAGAAGGAAGCCTGAATGTACCTGACTGGAACCTGACTTAAGCTTCTGTGGGAGCTCCTAAGCAGCTAATGTGAAGCCATCAGTTCTCTCAAAAACAAAAACTGGGAGAACCTGAAACATGGACCAACCAGCTTTACATAACCAATAAGAAAAGGACCAAGGCACACCAGTGATACAAACAGAAGCAAACTTCAACTTAATTTTCATATGAAAATCACAAACAACAAAAGAAATTCACACACCAAAATCACAAAAGAATAATAAGATGGAAAGCCAAAACACTATATCCCCACCAAACTCCACCAGTTCCTGTAGAAGAATTTTACAAGAAGAACACCCTAGAGATAACCCCGGACACTGAATTAAAAAAAAAAATCATAAACATGATCAAGGAATTCAATGATTTTAAAGAACACAAGAACAAACAAATCAGAGAACTAAAAGAAGATAGGGATAAACTTCTGAATGAATTCACAAAAGAGATAGAAACACTGAAGAAAACTCAAGCAGAAATGAGGAAGGAAGTGAAAAATACAATAAGTCAGCTTGAAACAATAAGGGAAAACCTCATCACTAGAATGAATGAAGTGGAAAACAGAATATCAGCACTGGAGGATAAAGTTGAAGAATTGGAACACTCAAGCAAAGATTATGAAAAATTTAAAAAACATAGGAATAGAATATGCAAGAGATGTGGGATATCATGAAAAGACCAAAATCTAGGCATAGAAGAAGGAAAAGAATTTCATTTTAATAGTATTGACCAGATCTTAAACAGGATTGTAGGAGATAATTCCCTAAAATTGATGTCATACATCCCCATACAAATACAAGAAGCACATAGAACACCAAATACACAAGACCAGAAAAGAAACTCCCCACGGCACATCATGGTAAAAACATTAAATGTACAAAGAGAGAATACTGAAAGCAGCAAAAGAAAAACAAGAAGTCACATACAAAGGAAAGCCCATCAGAATTACAGCTGACTTGTCAATGCAAACTATGAAAGCCAGAAGAGCCTGGACCAAGGTATTTCCAGTTCTAAATGACAATAGATGCCAGCCCAGAATACTTTACCCAGCAAAAATTTCTATTGCAATTCAGGGGGAAAGAAAAATCTTCCATGACATGAATAGCCTGAAAGAATACATGTCCACAAAAACAGCCCTTCAAAGAATACTTGAAGTAATACAAAGAGCGGAGAGAGAAACAACTATACGCCAGGGGCGACAGAAAGAAACTAAATGAAGGTATAATTGAGGAAAAAAAATTAGACAAAACACAAAGAGCAATGCAACCAATACACATCTTTCAATAATAACTTTAAATATGAGTGGACTGAATTCCCCAGTCAAAAGATATGGGCTAAGTGAACGGATTAAGAAACGAAATCCATTTTTTGCTGTCTGTAAGAAACCCATCTCACCTTCAAGGACAGGCACTACTTTAAGGTGAAAGCATGGAAAAGAATATTTCAAGTATAAGACACTAAGGAAGAAGCAGGGGTTGAAATTCAAATACCTGAGAAAATAGACTTCAAAGTAAAACTATTCAGAAGAGATAAGGAGGGCCACTGCATTCTGATCAAAGAAATAATTAGCCAAGAAGATATTACAATCCTGAACATATATGCACCAAACTCTGATGTACCCAAATTCATAAAAACAAGACTACAGGACTTTAAGACATAGATTAACCCCAACTCAGTAAGAGTGGGAGACTTCGATATCCCACTGTCTCCATTAGACACGTCAACTGGACAAAGAATAAACAGAGAAACATCAGAATTAAAGGATACCATACATCAAATGGACCTAACAGACATCTTTCAAATATTCCACCCAAGCACCAAAGAATACACTTTCTAGTCAGCACCCCATGGAACTTTTTCAAAATTCGACCACATACCAGGGCACAAAACAAACCTCAACAAATACAAAAATATTGAAATAATCCCATGCATTCTATCAGACCACAATGCAATAAAGCTCAAAATCAAAACTGGAAGAAGCCCTAGTCACTACAGGAACTCATGGCAATTAAACAACACACTCCTAAATAATGAATGGGTCAAAGGAGAAAATAAGAAATAAAAGAATTCCCAGAATTCAATGAAAAGGACAATACAACAGAACAAAACCTCTGTGACACTTTAAAAGCAGTCCTAAGAGGGTAGTTTATAGCTCTAAGTGCCTCCATTAAAAAATTAGAAAGAGCCCAAATAAATGATCTAACATTGCAACTCAATATTCTGGAAAAGCAAGAACAAATGAAAACCAAACCCAGGAGAAGAGAAGAAATAACAAAAATCAAATGAGAAATCAATTCAATAGAAACAAAGAAAACAATATAAAGAATCACTGAATCTAAGAGCTGGTTCTTTAAAAGCTAAACAAGATAGTCAGACCCTTAACCCAGTTAACCAAAAGAAAGAAAGAGCAAATTCAAATTAACAAAATCAGAGATGAAAGGGAACACATCATAACAGACACCCAAAAGATCCAGAGCATTATAAGGGAATATTTAGAAAACCTATACTCAACTAAATTTGTAAATTTAAAAGAAATGGATGGATATCTAAAATCATGGGAATCAGCAAAGTTAAACCAAGAGGAGGTCAACAGTTTAAACAGACCCATAACATATGAGGAAATTGAAACAGTAATACAAAGCCTCCCAACTAAAAAAGCCCAGGCCCAGAAGGATTTACAGTAGAATTCTATCAGACATTTAAAGAAGACCTCCAATTAATACTACTTAAATTATTCAGAACAATAGAAACAGAGGGAAAACTCCCAAATTCCTTCTATGAAGCCAGCATCACTGTAATACCCAAACCGGGCAAAGACACGACCATAAAAGAGAACTATAGACTCATATTCTTAATGAACATAGATGCAAAAATTTTCAACAAAATACTTGGAAACTGCATACAGATGTACATCAAAAAGGTCATTCACCATGATCAGGTAGGCCTTATTCCAGAGATACAGGGGTAGTTCAATATACACAAGTCAATAAACATCATTAATCATATAAATGGACTCAAAGACAAAAACAACATCACTATCTCAATAGATGCAGAAAAGGCTTTTGACAAAATTCAACATGCATTCATGATAAAAGTTCTAAAGGAAATTGGACTAGAGGGAACATACCAA
>NW_008357993.1:395747-397486 GCF_000622305.1 Nannospalax galili | reverse complement strand
AATGGAGAAAAACTGGAAGCATTCCCATTAAAATCAGGAACCAGACAAGGATGTCCATTATATCCACCCCTTTTCAACATATTGCTTGAAACACTCGCTACAGCAATAAGACAGGAGAAGGAAATTAAAGAACTACTAATTGGAAAAGTAAAGGTCAAACTATCCCTTTTTGCAGATGATATGATACTCTACCTAAGAGATCTTAAAAGTTCTACCAGAAAATTCCATTTTCAGTATAGTTGCAGGTTATAAAATCAATGTACAAAAATCAGTAGCTTCTCTATATATCAATAACAAGCAATTGGTGAAAGAATACAGGGAAATGCTCCCATTCACAATAGCTGCCCCCCAAAATGAAATATCTTGGAATAAAACTGACTGAAGACACTAAAGATCTCTACAACGAAGGACCTCCTGTGTTCATGGATCAGAAGAATTAATATTGTGAAAATCACTATCCTACCAAAAGCAATGTGTAGATTCAATACAATCCCAATGAAAATATCCATGTCATACTTCACCGAATTAGAAAAAAAAATCCATAAATTCGTGTGGAAGCACAAAAGACTCCATATAGCCAAAGCAACCATGAGCACAAAGAGAAATGCTGGAGAATTACTATACCAGATCTCAAAGTATACTACAGAGCTATAGTCATAAAAACAGTGTGGTACTTGCACAAAAAATAGACATAGATCAACAATGGAACATCATTGAAGATCCAAACCTGAGTACACACAATTTCAGCCACCTGATATTTGACAAAGGTGCCAAGAACACACAATGGAGGCAAGACAGCATCTTTAACAAATGGTGTATGCAAAGCTGCATCTCCACCTGTAGAAGAATGAAACTAGATCCTTGTTCTTATCTTTCACCTTGCACAAAAGTCAACTCCAAATGGATCAAAGACCTCAATGTGAAACTGGAAACCCTGAAACTATTAGAAGACAATATTGGCAGTAACTTACAAGATATAGGTGTAGGAAAGAATTTTCTAAATCAGGCAGGAGTTGCTCAGGAATTAATGTCAGCAATCAACAAGTGGGACCTCATTAAACTAAAATGCTTCTGTACAACCAAAGAAACAATCAAAAAGGTGAAGAGAAAACCCACAGAGTGAGAAAAAAATCTTCACCAGTGACACATCTGAGAGAGGTTTAACATCCAGAATATATAAAGAACTCAAAAAACAAAGAATCAAGAAACCAAATGACCCAGTGAACCAATTAAAAGATGGGCTAAAGATCTAAACAGAGAGTTCTCAAAGGAAGAAATAAAGATGGCTAAGAAACATTTTAAAAAGTGTTCAACATCATTAGTTATTAGGGAAATACAAATTAAAACCACCCTAAGGTGTCACCTCACCCCAATCAGATTGGCTAGGATCAAGAGAACAAATGATACCAAATGCTGGCAAGGATGTGGAGAAAGGGGAACACTTATTTACTGCTGGTGGGATTGCAAACTCGTAAAACCCCTGTGGAGAACAATGTGGAGAACTCTTAAAAAGCTAAATGAACCTAACATATGACCCAGTTTTATTACTCTTTGGCATATACACAAAGGACTCATCCTATTATAGAGACATGTGTACAACCATGTTTGTTGCTGCTCTTTTCACAATAGCTAAGAGATGGAAGCAATCTAAGTGCCCCTCAACTGAAGAGTGGTTAATGAAAATGTGGTTCATTTATACGATGGAATTTTACTCAGCAGTAAGGAAGGACGAAATCATG
>NW_008357993.1:390961-391096 GCF_000622305.1 Nannospalax galili | reverse complement strand
AACATCCAGAATATATAAAGAACTCAAAAAACAAAGAATCAAGAGACCAAAAGACCCAGTTAAAAGATGGGCTAAACATCTAAACAGAGAGTTCTCAAAGGAAGAAATATAGATGAGATGGCTAAGAAACATTTT
>NW_008357993.1:382236-390643 GCF_000622305.1 Nannospalax galili | reverse complement strand
ATTCTCATAAAACAAAGAATTGATAAGCCAAAAGACCCAATTAAAGGACAGGCTAAAGATCTAAACAAAGAGTTATCAAAGGAAGAAATAAAGACGGCTAAGAGACATCTCAAAAAGTGTTCAACATCCTTAGTAATTGGGGAAATGCAAATTAAAACCACCCTAAGGTATCACCTTACCCAAATCAGACTGGCTAGGATCAAGAGAACAAATGATACCAAATGCTGGCAAGGATGTAGAGAAAGGGGAATGCTCACTCACTGTTGGTGGGATTGCAAACTCGTGCAACCCCTATGGAAAACAGTGTGGAGAATGATTAAAAAACTAAAAATGAACCTACCATATGACCCAGTTATACCACTTCTTGCACATACCCAAAGTACTCACCCTATTGTAGAGACACTTGTACAGCCATGTTTGTTGCTCCTCTTTTCACAATAGCTAAGGGATGGAAGCAACCTAAGTGCCCCTCAACTGACGAGTGGATAATGAAAATATGGTACATTTACACAATATAATAACACAATGGAATTCTATTCAGCAGTAAGAAAGATGAAATAATGAAATTTGCAGGTAAATGGATGGATCTAGAAACTGTTATACTAAGTGAAGTAACACAGACTCAGAAAAAGAAACGACGTATATTCTCCCTCATTTGTGGATCCTAGCACCAAATCCTTTTATATTCCATGTCCTTTTAATAAGATGATACTGTACAGCAGTCTCTTCTGTGTGAAATAACTACCATCATCTCAACTTCAGCTGTGCCTGCTTGCTAAATATTGTCACAATTGGGCTTGTTGACAGTTTTGTGCCTTCATTAAAGGAGGGGCAATCAGGGTCAGTGGACCCTCACCAGAGTATCCAGCCACTCTTCCCAGCCAACTGTATGTAATTTTGTACTAATCACACATGGTCTCCTGGATTTGGGGAGGACTAAAGGATATAATCTTGGGAAGTCTAGGAAAAGAAGACTTCATCCATGCTGGATAAAGCCTTTCCAGTGTGCACACACTCAGGTCACTCATACACCGCAGCAACCCCTCAATCATCTCTGTAAGTAAGGTCAGTAAATTCATTGGTTCCCTAGGAAAACTTTAATCAAACATTGGTTTGACACTAGAACCTTAAAGGGGGATAAGCATTGCTTAGTATCCCTAGGAAAAGAATTCTTACAATACTATTTTGTCTCATAATTATTAAAAATGAAAATGAGAATGTAAAAGATGTTAAAAGGATATGGGAATGAAGATATTTTCCAAAATAGAAAAAATGAGAAAGCCTAAGCAAGTGATGATGGTCTGTGTTTTGCTATGATGTATAAAGAGTGAGACAAAAATAAAATATACATAATCTTAAAATTTCTACTGTCATAGTTTAGTCAACTAATTTAAGTGGCAAGCTGCTGGCTCCAGGAAGCTGTCGAATATTTGGTTTTTTACCCAAGCTTACTTGCATATTACTTGATAATTAAAAGTACCAGACTCGTGGAACTAACCTTATCGGATGTTTAACAGCCATACTTTGAGGCCTATACTAATCTGGTCAAAGGAACTTGAACAGTTTTTGCTTCTTGCCCTCCAAGGTCAACTAAGTTCCAGGGGACTATGGAGCACTTCTCAAAATGTCCTGTAACTGTGGTGAGTCAGCTGTCAAGGAGGCCATGGAGACTCCATCAGATGGACTTGAATGAATGTCCAGTCTACAAAGAGGAGGGTCAACTCAGAGGAAGTATTTCCTACATGCTTCCAAATGAAGCCAGCCATGGTCAAGGAGGATCTTTGACTTATCTTCACATAGGTGGAACTAGTAAAAGAAAGGAGTCGGGGGGCTCCTCCCAAGCCCATGTGACCCCTGAGAAGCAGTTCCTCCAATGACATGAAGAGTAAAAACAAATTGGTTTATTTGGGCCAACTATGGTTTTAAACACCCAAAAGGAAAGTATAACGAAAGATTAAAGTGATCAGTACATTTCTTTAAAAGGGATTACACTTCCTAGACATTAGGCTTAAGTCCATATAAAATGTTATTTAGAAAATTATTTCTCATTGATGATTTTGTTTCTGTGCTGGATAGCTTTAGTGTCAACTTGACACACCTGGGTTGAGGGAGCCTCAATTCGGGAATTACCTCCAAAGGACTGGCCTGTAGCCATGTTTATGGGGCATCTTCTTGATTGTTCAGTGATGTGGGAGAGCCCAGCCCAATGTGGGTGGTGCCACCCTGGGCAGGTGGGCCTGTGTTGCATAAGAAAACAGGCTGAGCAGGGGCCAGGGGAGTAAGCCAGTAAGCACAGTTCCTCCATGGCCTGTGCTCCAGCTCCTGCCTCCAGATTTCTCCCCTGAGTTCTTACCTTAGACTTCCTGTTGAAATGTGACCTGGTAGATGTAAGATAAAATAAACCCTTTCCTCCCCAAGTTGGTATTGGTTAGAGGTTTTTTTTTTTTTTTTTTTTTTTTTTTTTGGTCTTTTTTGAGACAGGGTTTCCCTGTAGCCCCAGCTATCCTGGAACTCATATTGTAGACCAGGTTGGCCTTGAACTCAGAGAGATCTGGCTGCCTCTGCCTCCCAAGTGCTGGGATTAAAGGCATGTGCCACCATACCCGGTGGTTAGAGTATTTTTTTCACACCAATGGAGAAACAAACTGGGGCAGAAATTGGTACCAGAGAGTGGGGTACTGCTGTGACAGACCTGATGTGGGAGGATTGTGGAAGTGTTTGGAACTTTGGGCTGGAAAAGCCATTGCGTGCTCAGAGTTTGTTGCTGTGGAGCTTGGAACAGTTATGCGGAAAGAGTTGTAGATAATGGAGGCCTGGCTTGTGAAGCTTCAAAAGGAAGCAGAGACTTTCAGGGCTGTTTGTGTGATATTTCAAATTGAGATTCTGTGGTTCTGCTCAGCTGGGGCTGAAGAATCAGCTGTGATTAAGAAGAAACAGAACCTGAAGCAAAACCTTTGCTTTACCTGGACAATTGATGTTGGTTAGCTGGGGCTGAAAAATCAGCTGTAAGTAACAAGAGACCAGCATCACTGTGGTGAAATCCTCTTGGAAGTATTTCCTCAGGGTATGCACACAGAAGCTGTGGGTTGAGGGGGGAAGCGAGCCTCCATCTCTAGCTGAAAGCAGGACTCAGTTATGTGTAAGAGTCTCCTGCATGGTTCTGGTGTTGAAAGCATGAAGGGGTCACAGAGAGCAGCTGAGGCTTGGCACTATGAGAGGCCAGGAAAGGCCATAGGTGAGAGTGCAGCTTCAGTTACAGTGAAGACCCCAGGATTGAAGGGGTCATAGAGAGAATCTGAGGCTTTGCACCCCCACGAGGCTGGAAGAGGCCATTGGTGAAGGTGTACCCTCAGTTTCAGTGGAGACCCCAGCTTTTTGGAGATGTTGGGATGATGGGACAACCACCAAGGACAGCAGTAGGTATGGAATGGAGCTGGCCTGGGTCTGCGAGGCAAGCTGGGTGTGCTGTGTACAGTCAGTGTCAGAGAGGTGGAGCTGCCAGAACCGTTTGGAACCCAGAAGATTGTGAGTGAATCCCAGTTGTCCTGCCTTAAGCTACGTTGCTGGACTTTGGTTTTGCTTAGGTGTGCCTAATTCTTCCTTTTGAAATAAGACAGTACTTGTTTTGGACTTTACAGGAGCCCCCAGTTAAGAGACTTTTAAAAGAGACTGTGGACTTTTAAGTGTTTGGATTTTTTTAAGGACTGTGGGTCTTTTAAGGTTGTAATATTTTATGTTGTGATATTAATGTTAACATCATATCCTGGGGATAAGAATTGGAAAGGTTATACTTTAATAGTGATGTATTTGTGTGTTAAGTTGACAAGGGGACAATTGTGCTGGATAGCTTTAATGTCAACCTGACACTCCTGGGTTGAGGGAGCCTCAGTTGGGGAATTTCCTCCATAGGACTGGCCTGTGGCCATGTCTATTGGGGCATCTTCTTGATTGTGAGTGGGCCCAGCCCACTGTGGGTGGTGCCACCCCTGGGCAAGTGGGCCTGTGTTGCATAAGAAAGCGGGCTGAGCAGGGGCCAGGGGAGCAAGCCTGTAAGAGGAGTTCCTTCATGGCCTGTGCTCCAGCTACTGCTTCCAGGTTCCTGCCCTGTGTTCCTACCTTAGGCTTCCTGATGAACTGTGACCTGGGAGATGTAAGATTAAATGAACCCTTTCTTCCCCAAGTTAGTATTGGTCAGGATATTTTGTCACAGCAATGGAGAAACAAACTAGGACAGTTTCTAAGCAGAAAGTACTACTCAAATGTAAGACTTCAAATCTTGGTCTGCAATACTGTAGTATCCACCTGTAGCTAAGGGAGACAACCACCTGTTATTCTAAAATGATGGCCAAATTTGTTTTCTCCCCCTATCTAGAAGCCTTTGAGAGGGAACTGACACTGATCCTAGCCACTCCAACAGTTATCAAAGTGCTTGAAAGCAAATCCTGAGTCTATCACTCTTGAATCCAGTATTAGCAGGCAAAAGAAAAATGAGGAGGAACCCAATAAAGGGATGATTTTGGAAGCTCTCGTGAAGAAATCCCAATGAACTCTGATATGAACATTTGAAATTTGCTCTGCTCTGACTTTTCTCTGGTTCCCTGTCTAGAACTTGTAATTCTAACTACTCTTGCCTTTACTTCTCCTTCACATCCCCTATTCACCAGTCAACGACCTTCTTTTCTCCCTACAGATATGCAATTTGGGAGTCTTTGAGATAGACCTACTGAAGGAGTACCCCAATTGCCTACCCTTTGTCCCTGTTCAGCATGGAAGAAGCCAGAGTGGTCTGCGCCCTGATTCACTATCGGCAATTTGGGTAACCTCTTCAGAGGATGGTGTGATAAGAATAGGAGGTAGGAATTGGCTAGCCAGTTAGGATAAAAAGACTCCAAGAAAAGAGCCAGTTTCTTGGCTAAAATTCAAAATAATCTTGGGCCTCTTAGCAACATACTCTGTTCCAAAGTCCAAAAATGTCAAAAGTATTTGGGAGTGCTTATCCAATCCCTTTAGGGTTACCTTTAGGGTTACTTTAGGGTTACCTCTTCAGAGGGCGGAATGTTAGAGTAGCAAAAAGCCCCATTATAAAAAGAGAAAGAAGGAAAGATTATAAAATGTTTCAAATAATAAAAAATTAATCTTTAAAAAAATAAATAAATGAAAGAAGAAAAAAAGAAAAAGAAAAAAGTGATGGGGAGATATGGGAGGTGTTGGAGGGGAGGGAGTGGGCGTGGATTTGATCAAAATACCTTATATGCATATATGAAATTCTTAATAAAATTCTTTAAAAAATAAAATAATTCTTATTTTAAGAAAAGGCAAAAAGAGAATGCCACCAACAGAGGAGAGGACCCTTCTCTATGGGCTTCATAACCCCGGATGCCGTCAGATTTCTCTACACTTAAGCCAGTTTCATAGATTCCTCATCACACTTCGCCCGATTTGCCTTTGCTGTTGCTGATGCTGATTATCCCTTCTTGTGCCCATTTGCTGTCCATTCGTCATTTGCAAAGTCTGTTCAAACCTTTCCATCATTTTCTTTCTACATAGCATTTTATCTTAGAGATTTGTTTTGGGATCTTTAGAAATAAAGTTGAAGAATCTTTTATATACTTTTAGTTTTTTGAAGAGTAGAAGTATTTTTTAAGTCCAATTTATTATTGTTTTCCATTTATGGTTTAAAATGTTTGAACAAATTTACAAACCAAGTCTTTCAGTCATGAACATGATCTGCCTTTACATTTATTAGCTCTTCGTTTGTTTTAAGTTTTCTAGTTTTCACACATAGAATTAAACTCTTTTTTTAAATTTATTCCTAAAAATTTTATATTTGGGGATGCTGCTGAATGTGAGACTTTTTATTAAGTTTCTCAGTTATTGGCTGCTACAATATGAACATACAGTTGACTTTTACATGGTAGCCTTGTATCCTGAGAGTAAAATGAAGAAATGTCCTAATTCTAGATCTTTCGTTTTTAGATTACTTACGTTTTCTCTAACAACTAAATCTGTAAATAATATTTAAAATCTTTCATTCTAATATTTGTGAGTTGTATATCCTTTTCAGCCTTAGTTTACTGGATAAGACAGCCAGGACTATGTTTTTTTAGAAATAATAGCTGGACAACCTTACATTGTTTTGGACTAGAGAAGGAAACATTCTTTCAGTTTTTAAGTATGCTGCCATCTGGAGACTTTTTTCTCCATGGTGCCCTTGAGCCATCTGAAGAAATCCTCTACTATTCCCAGTTGGTGGAGTATTTCTTACAATGAATAGAGGTTGAGGTTATCAGACACACAAGTACGTACCAAAATTGTCATGTAGGAAAGCATGGTAGTGCAGAACTGTAGTTCCAGCCATTCAGGAAGCTGAAGCAGGAGGCTCACTTGCACCCAGAAGCTCAAGGCCATCCTGGGCAGCATAGGAAGGCCTTATCTCAATAAAAATAAAAGCAAAAAAGAAGAATTAGGAATGCATAAGAACTTCAAGCTGGAATTTGTAACTGATATTTTCAGAAAGAAAAGGAAGTATTCCAAATATCAGTTTTTCACTGGAATTGTGATTTCATTTCATCCTTTAGTATAGATTCTTTGAAACACAAAATATTCACCATGATTTTCTTTATTAATGAGAAGCATGTCTTCGGTGCATACATGTAGAGGGGCTGTGTTCAGACTCATATCTATCTTAAAGTGACTAATCTTTATTCTAAGGTTTGAAAGCAACTATAGGTAAAACTATTTGCACATTGAAGCAGATTCAGAATTTATATCATCTATCTTATACGTGGTTTAGAGATGGTGAATTGATGGAAGGAAGAAGGAAAGGGTGAAAAGTTGTATTTTCCTTACATGTTTTTTATCAAACTGGAGAAAAAGTGTTGACAGCAATGAATGGGAATGGCACGGAAGGAGACCTGAGGGATGCAACTTGTGGACAGGAGAAGGTGAGCCTAAGGCTTGTTGGGGCTTCTTGGGCCCTTACAGTTCACATGTGCACACTTACAGTTGAGCAGAGGAAAAGGGGATGCATTGGGGAGGGGCGGGGATGGTGAGACAAGAGCAAGACTTGAAGAGTGAAGATGTCATTGTGTCTTCATCAGTCTCCAAGGAGCAGAAAGCGGTTTCAATAAATGCCTCTTCTGATTTCCCCTCGGAGATCTTCCACTGATGTTCATTCAACCATTCGCAGTGTTGATGGTTCTCAAGGCCACTGTTCTATCTGCAAACAACTCTAATTGCTTCAGGGTTGGTTTTGTCCTGTGTAGAAACCAAGGAAAGCAGCTGAGCTGAGGCTTTGCTGACACTGTGTGAAGAAAGGACAAAACCCACATGGGACAATGAGATATCCTTTAAAAATATCAGCCAGAGCTCAAAGTCAAGCTGGAAGAAACACACCCAGAATTCCTGGAAAGACTGGAGAGAAGGCCAAACATCAACTTCACATATGATGGAATTTCAGTGAATTTTATTTGGCTCTCGATGGACAGGACAACATCGATGATATCTAGGCTACATAAATGTGTTTCAAAATTAAACACTGTGATGGTTAACTTTATGTGTCAACTCCACTGGGTCAAAGATTATCCAAATATTTGTCAAACATTATTCCAAGTGTTTCTGTGAGTGTGTATTTGGATGAAATTACCATTTAAATTAGTAGACTAACAAAAGTCCTAAAGTGGCTTTTTTCAATCAGTTGAAGATTGACCCTCCCTTGAGTAAGAGAAAATTCCCCTACTCAGTGCCCCCCCCCTTTTTTTTTTTAGTGGGTCCTCCAACAGATAGACTAGGGATTTTATAGTCTGGACCAGTTAAATTTATGGGGCTTTTTGCTACTCTTTTTTTTACCCCTCAGAAGAGGGAACCCTAAAATATTTTACAGATAAGAGCTCTGAAATATTTTTAACATTTTTGGCCTTTGGGACAGAGTATGTTGCTAAAAGGCCCAAGGACAATTTGAGTTTCAGCCAAGAAAGAAACGGGCTACTTTTCTTTGGGGTCTTTTTACCCTTACTGCCTAGCCAATTCCTACCTCCTATTCTTATCACGCCATCCTCTGAAGGGGTTACCCAAATTGCCAATAGGGACTAGGACGCCGACCACTCTGGCTTCTTCCATGCTGAAGAGGGACGCAGGGTGAGGCAATTGAGAGTACCCCTTCAGTGGGTCTATCTAAAAGACTCCCAAATTGCATAACTTTTGTCTCTAAGGGGAGAAGAAATTCCTTGAATCATGAATGGGAAATGTGAAGGAGAAGTAAAGGCAAGAGTAATGAGCATTACAAGTTCTAGACAGGGAAAAAAGTCAGAAGAGGGCAATTTAAACCAATTTACATCCCATTTTACCACTATTGCCTCTTCAGTGCTAATAAACAGATGCATCCAGGTCCATACCTTTACCGAGGTTA
>NW_008357993.1:359672-381914 GCF_000622305.1 Nannospalax galili | reverse complement strand
GTCCTGCTCGACCATTGTTGGCTTCTCTTGGAAGCATGGAGGAAATGATTCCTCTGTGTTGACCCTCCTCTTTATAGACTGGACACTGGTTCAAGTCCATCTGGTGGGGTCTCCTTGGCCTCCTCAGTGCCCTTTTAACAGAATCTTCAACTCCTCCAGTCTGACAAGCTTGAGCATCAGTTCTCCTGATCATGCAGTAACTTCCTGTTTTTAGTGCAATGTCAGTTTTGGACTTTCTGGCCTCTACAATGCTGTGAGCCAATTCTTTATCTCTTCTCGCTCTCTCAGTGGTTTTCTTTATTTGCAGAAGTCTGACTTATGAGCTTAACTTTTTTCTTGAGACAAGATTCAGAAAAAGATGCCATCAAACATGCTATGGAAAATAATTACTCACAATTAAATTATCCCATTCAGTAAAGGAACGTTTCTATTTTCACATCTTATTTTAAGGAAATTGGTCTACTTAAATTGAGTGGAGGTTCTATTCCCTTGAGGTTTTAAAAATTCCAAGATAAAAATAGTTTGTTAATTTACATTTGCAAGTACGTGTTAGAAATATATTTTGCTTTTAAAACTTTCTAGTTTGAAATTTTAAGCCTTTTCTGAATCTGGGACCTCAGCAAGAGTTGGAAGTGCTGTTAACCACTAAGCCATCTCCCCAGCCCCAAACCAAATGTTTCTGAGGGTCTTGCTTTACTACCACTAAGACTTTATGAAGTTCTTTCTATTTTTTAATTTTGTGCATTTCGTACATTACATCTCAATCATATTTAGGCCCACTCTGCAATCTGCACTTCCCCATACCTCCCCCCTCCACTAGATTTCATTCATTCTGTATATATAATTAAGACCTATAGAGTCAAATTTGTTTCCAAAACTCCCTTTGCTGTGGGTTCATCCACTGGAGCCCTGTTAACTTACCAAGAGTTTCTCTCTTAGATGAGACTGACTCCCCTCACACTCCCAGCAGCCACGTGTTACCAATACTTCTCAGATAGGGTTGGTATTACTTCTCCACCCACCCACCTCTATGCTGGGATTTTGTTTGGCTTGAGCTTACATTTAACTTGTGTATGCTGTCACCATTGCTGTGTGTTCATATGAGTAATTTACCAGCTGTCTGGAAGTCTCTGTTTCCTTGTGGTCATCTACCACTTCTGGATCTTATGATCTTTCCCCCTCCTCTTCCACAATAATCCCTGAGCCTTGGGAGGCAGTTTAATATAATTGTCCTATTCAAGATAAGCACTCTGCAGCCTCTTATTCTCTACACATTAGCCAGTTTTGGATTTCTGTGTTAATCACCATCTGCTGCATAAGGAAGCTTCTCTGCTGAGAGTTGAGAGATGCATTGTCTATGGGTGTAACAATAGACCATTAAAGGTCTGTTTAATACTATATGTATTTAGCAGAATAATAGTATTAGGATCTCCCCTATGGCTTGTGACCTATCTAGGTTCCTAGGCCTCATATTAATATCAGGTAGGGGTTCCATCCTATGAACTGAACCTTAAATCCAAATAGAAAGTGGTTGGTTACTTCCATAATATTTGTGGCGTTTTTGCATTGGTGGGCATATCTTTCCAGGTCAATTGTTGTAGCTCACAGGATTCACAGCTGGGTAAGGCTGATGATTAATTTTCTCCTCAGGAAGCATGCATAGCACCTTCCAACATTATAAAAGCTAGCCAGTAGAGATGAGGCATTGAAGTCAGCACAAGTTTGATTTCTCCTTGTTTGGTCTACAACTCTTATTATGTAGTGTCTTAAGCGATAGGGTCTTTCCGTCAAGTTCTGGTGGGTAACCAAGAGCAGGGGTAATGGCCAGTACTGTTTGAGGCTCTATGGAATCCCTGGTCAACAGCCTTGAAAGAGGGAGCTCATTCCTGGTACTGAGGGTTTTGTTGTTGTTGTTGTTGTTGTTGTTAGCCTATAATGTCTAGTGGGGCAATGTCTCCCTGTTATAAGGTAACTCCATTTAATCCCTTTTTACAGTGTAGATGTATATACTTTAAGAAGCTTTCATGGTAGTACACTTCCATGTGGCTTTTTCTAAAGGCCTTTGGTGTTATTTATCTGTCTTCATACTTCCTCCTCTGTCCTGCCCTTCTATTCCCCACTCCAGTTAGCCCTTCCTATTCTATCATTCCCTTTCCCCTTTCCCCCCTTATATCACTGTATTCTACCTCCCTTCCCAGAGAACCTCCCCACCTCCACCCCCATGGATATTTATTTATTTACTGACCTCCCTGGATTTTCAAATTGAAGCATGTATATGGAAGATTTCAAAGTTAGCATCCAGCTATGAGAGAGAACATGCAATGTTGGTCTTTCTGGGTCTGGTTGCCTCACTCAGGATGATTGTTTCTAGTTCTATCCATTTGCCTGTGAATTTCATAGTTTCATTTATAAGAGAAGAATAATATCCCATTGTGTATATGTTCCACACCTTCATTATTCATTCATGAGTTGATGGACATCTAGGTTGCTTCCAGTTCCTGGCTATCATGGAAAAAGCAGCAACGAACATGATCAGGCATTTCTGTAGTAGGGGATAGTCTTTTTGGTATATGCCCAAAAGTGGTGTGGATGGATCAAATGGTGGATCAACTTTTAGCTTTTTGAAGAATCTCCACACTGATTTCCATAGTGGCCGCACCAGTTTGTACTCTCACCAGCAGTGAATAAGAATTTTCTTTTCTTTTCATGTCCTCACCAACATTTGTCATTGCTTGTTCTTTTGGCTCTTATCCATTCTCAGTGAAATCTCAAAGTGGTTTTAATTTGTATTTCACTGATGACTAATGATGTTGAACATTTTTAAGTATTTCTCAGCCATTTATTTTATTTGTTAGAGAGCTCCCAGTTCATCTTCTTGCCCCAACTTTTAATTAGTTTTTTTTTTTTTTAACGTTTAGTTTTTTGAGTTCTTAGTGTATTCTAGGTATTAACCCTCTTGTCAGTGGCATAGCTGGTAAAGATTTTTTCCCCATTCTGTAGGTTGCCTTCTCACTCAAATGATGGTGTCCTTTTCTGTTCTTTTTAGTTTCATGAGGTCCCATTAGTTAATTGTTAGACTTAATACCTATACTATAAGGGTCCCATTCAATCCTTTCCTATGCCTTTGTGTTCCAGTGTACTCCCTACTTTGTCCTCTATCAGATTCATGGTATTGCATCTTATGTTGAGGTAACTGATCCATTTGGAGCCTAGTTTTGTGCATGTGAGAGATAGGGATCTAGCTTCATTCTTCTACATGTTGCTATCCAGTTTGACCAGCACCATTTGTTGAACTTGCTGCCTTTTCTCCAGTGTGTCTTTATGGCTCCTTTGTCAAAAATGCTGTAAATGCATGGATTTAAATCTCAGTTCTCAGTTCTATTCCACTGATCAGTGTGCCTGTTTTTATGACAGTACCATATTGTTTTTATTACTGTAGCTCTGTAGTATAATTTGAGGTCAAGGATAGTAATGCCTCCAGCAGTTCTTTTATTATTCAGGATTATTTTGCCTATCCTGTTTTGACTGTTTTTGTATTTCTATATGAAATCTGAGATTTCTTTCAACTTCTATGAAGGATTGTGCTGTAATTTTAATAGATGATGTATTAAATTTGTAGATTGCTTTTGATAGGATTACCACTTTCACAATATTAATCCTACTCATTCATGAGTATGGGCGGTCTTTCCATCCTCTGGTGTCTTCTGTAATTTCTTTCCTCACCATCTTCAAGTTTTTAAGACATAAGTCCTTCACTTCCTTGGTTAGACTTATTACAAGATATTTTGTGGTTTTTTTGAGGCTATAGCGAATGGGACAGTTTCCCTGATTTCTTTCAAAGTATGCTTGTTTTTAACAGTATATAGGAGGCTGATTTGGGAATGTTAATTTTATATCCTGTTACTTTGTTGAGTGTATTTATCAGTTCTAGGACTTTTCTGGTGGAGTCTTTAGGGTCTTTTATGTGTAGAATCACATAATCTACAAAAAAAGAATAGTTTGATTTCTTCTTTTCAACCTGTGTCCCCTTTATCTCCTTTGTTTATCTTATTGCTCTAGCTAAGACCTCAAGCACTATATAGAAAAGAAATGGAGATACTGGGCATCCTTGTTCTGTTCCTGATTTTAAAGGGGGATGCTTTGAGCCTTTCTCTATTTACTATGATTTTGGCTGTGGGCTTATTGTATATTGCCTTTATTATGTTGAGATATGTTCCCTGTAACCCTAGATTCTCTATGTCTTTTATTATGAATGGTTGTTCGATTTTGTCAAAGGCTTTTTCTGTGCCTAATGAGATGATCATGTAGTTTCTGTTCTTGAGTCTGATTATGTGGTGGATTACATTAATTGAGTTATGTATGTTGAACCAACCCTGTATCTAGGGAATGAAGCCAACTTGATCATGGTCGATAATTTTTCTGATGCATTATTGCATTCAGTTTGTGAGTATTTTATTGAGAATTTTTGCATATATATTCATCAGAGATTGGTATATAATTTGATTTTTTGTTATGGTTGTTGATTCTTTGTCTGTTTTTGGAATTATAGTAATACTTGCTTCAAAGAAAGAATTTGGAAGTGTTCTGCCCTTTTCTGTTTTAGGGAATAATTTGAAGAGTATTGATATTAGTTCTTCTTAGAAGCTTTGGTAGAATTCTGTGCTGTATCCATTTTTTCCTGAATTCTTTTTAGTTGGGAGACTTTTAATTATTGCATCTGTCTCATTGGCTGTTGTAGGTCTGTTTAAATTATTTATGTCATTTAACTTTGGTTGGTTTTCTGAATTTCCTCATGATCTGTTTTAATGCTTCCCTTTTCATCTTTGAGTTTAATTTGTATATTTCTCTCTCTCTCTCTCTCTCTCTCTCTCTCTCTCTCTCTCTCTCTCTCTCTCTTCCTTGGTTAACTGGAGCCTATACCCTAAAGAGAAGCTTGAGTGCTCTAGGCTGGGGTATGCCACTGTGAGCTTTTAATTCAATAAATAACTAGTCTGAACTTTCTCTAACATGAGTCTAATCCATAGAGAACACTGCAGCTTCTGAGCATACTTGTGATATAGTTTAGATTTCCCCTCTCTCATTGAAAGGACTCTATTAATATATGCAAAATTAATTTGAAAACTTATACTGATACTCCCTTCATGATCCTTTTGGCAAAAAGTAGCCTTGACCCACTCCATTTTAGTTCATGTGAGATTACTAAGAAAAGAGCAAGTATTTTTGAAATTTTATGATTATCAGCTATGAAAGAGCTCTATAGAAACCACATAAAACTCCAAAGATACAAAGGACAAGGTTGATAATTTGACCATACAAATAAAATAAAATAAAATAAAGTAAAATGTTATATAGAAGAAAACATAAGCAAAATGGAAACGTAAATCATCACTAATTCTAACAAAAACCTTGCAACATATGTGACAGCTATTGGGCAGTATTTTTCATCCAGATAAATAATAAAATAAAGACCATAGTAGTAGAAAAATGAACAAAGAACTTAAGTAATTCACTAAATCAGAAATGCAAATAATCAACTGCAAAAAGACATAAATTTGAGGTGATTTTTTTCCAGCTCTGTGGATTTGAACTTTGGGCTTTGTGCATGACGGTCAGGTGCTTTCCTGCTGAACTGCATCCCCCAGCCATGAGATTTTTTAATTGACAGTCTACATACAGACTATAAATTTGGTAGAACTCTTAGAAGGAATTCTTATATTATTAATTTTAAGGTATAGGCCTTAACATTTTTACATGAAATTCTTTAAAAATTACAAGTCTAAACAATAATCATCAACTCTACCTAGCTGTGAATCCTTTGAACTACAACAACTGGCCTGGCAAGATATGCAATAGTGGCATGAATATTATGAGAGTAATCAACCACTCTTCAATTAGATCTAAGGTCTACATCATAGGATGGAGCCCATGCTTGACATTGGTAGCAGGCTTAGGAACCTGAAGTTAGACAGGTCACAGGATACAGGGGAGAAACTAATACTTACTTTCTACTAAATAGTTATCATATCAAACTGACTCCTAATTACTTCTTGTTATACCCACAGATGAATGAATCTTTCAATCACTGCCACAGAAGTTTCCTTATGCAGCAGATGGTGATTAATACAGAAACTCGCAAGTGGCCAATATGCAGAGAAGAGGCTTCAGAGTGCTTATCCCTGTGTAAGACACCTATATCACACCTATGTCAAACTTCTGTCTCCCAAGGCTCAGGGATTATTACAGAAGAGGGGGTTGAAAGATTGAAAAAGCCAGAGATGGAAGATGGCCACAAGAAAATAGAGTTTTTCAGACAGAGAGTTAATTACTCAGATGAACTCGCAGCAATGGTGACTATGCACAAGTCCCATGCAAGCTCTAACATAATAAAATCCCAGCATAGACATAAGGAAATATGTAAGAAACACCAACCTAACTGAAGAAAATTGTGGCAACTGATGGCTCCAGTGGTTAGACCCACACAGAAGGACATTTGAGGACACAACTTATACTCTGTAGGCTGATATATATATATATGAATGTATATATAAATGTATATATGCATGTATATATATGTATATATATAGAGAGCACAATAAATTGGGTGGTGGCAATAAGGGAGGTATAGATATGGAGGGGATTTAAATGCCAAAAATATATTGTATGAAAATTACAGAAATTCAATATACATATGCATGTATATATATGTATATATATAGAGAGCACAATAAATTGGGTGGTGGCAATAAGGGAGGTATAGATAGGGAGGGGATTTAAATGCCAAAAATATATTGTATGAAAATTACAGAAATTCAATAAAAATGTTAATGTATATTAATCATATAAAATAATGAATTTATCATGGCATTTTAACATATAAGTACATTGATCATGTTAACCCTTTCTGTTTCCATGCCTATTTTATTTTTTCACATTCTGCTATGAAGAAAAAAAGCTAAGATACTTATCTTTCTGTGTCTTCTTTATTTCACCTAACATGATAATCTCCAACTCCATCCATTTCCCATAATTCTATTCTTATGAACTAAAATGATGCTCTGTTGTCTGTATGTGTCACATTTTCTTCACCCATTCATGTACTGATGAGCAACTGGACTGATTCTGACTTGGTTATTGTACTACAATAAACATGTAGTTATCTCTACTATATATCAATCAATACTTTGCAAAATGAACTGAATGATTTTGCATTGATTTTTGTACTATAATTCTACTTGTAGATGCTTGTCTTAAGAAAATGACCAAAAAAATTATTGAACTTTGTCCAAGAATATTTATCTTAACAGTGTTTAAAATTGTAGGGGACTAGAAAAAAGTTAGGTGTAGAATGTGAAAATGTGGGACTGGAGAGGTGACTCAGTGGTTAAGAGCACTGGCTGCTCTTGCAGAGGACCCAGGTTTGATTCGCATCATCCACACAGTGGCTAACCATCATCCATAACTCCAGTTCCAGAAGATCCAATGACTTCTTCTGACCTCTGTGGGCATTGCACAACACGGGTGTACTTACATACATTCAGGCAATACACTCATACACATAAAATAAAAAAAATAAATAAAGTGTTTTTAAATGAATATGAGAATATAATTAAAGAACTGTAGAAGAGCCATGCATTGAAACAAGGCAACCATTGAAATGAACAACTAGTTCTTTGCTCAAATTATTCAGGATATATTGTTAAAACAGACTACTCCATTTTTTTTGGCATGATCTGATTTTTAATTGATAGACATCAATAGATTTATGATGCAAAGCATGATGTTTTGATGTATTTATGCACCGTGAAATAATTAAATGAAGCATATTAACATACTGTTTTACATACTTAGCAGTGCTGGTGAAAATGTTAAAATCTATTCTGAGAGGAATTATTGAGCACACAATACATTGTTATCAATGACAACCATTGAATGTTTTGAACTTTTCCTCTTCTGAGATTGAAATCTTATGCCCCAATTCTGCATCTCCCAACCCCCACTCTGTTTCCCGTCTGTACCTGGAAAGCCCTATTCTGTTCTGCTTTACAGTAGTCCAACATTTTTAGACTCCTCATTGATGAGAGGCATGATCTCATAATAACTTGAAATTTTAAGTGCTGCTTATGTGTTCCTTTAGATACCCTATCACTACCACTGGTCTGAGGCAGACCACTAAGTTGAAAAACTTTAAATAAAAAACAATGGCCTAACTAGTCCATTCTTTGCATCTCCTGCTTTATTGAGCTACCTAACTCTGGGACTCTGTTTTCTAATTTTTAAAATGAGGATAAAATAGCTCTTACATCAAATGATTATTAGAACAATTAAATGAGAAAATCTGCTAGGAAATGCCAAGAACAAAGTAAATATTTTGTAACCATAAGGTATCATCAAAGCCATCACCACCTACATGATTTGCTTTAGATCTTGGTGTAAAGAAACTATTATCCTTATTTAGCTGGAGGAAGAATTACATTGCTATGCTACTGTCCTGGTCTGTTTTCTGTTGCTGTGGTATAATGCTGATCAAAATCGGCATGGGGAAGAGTTTATTTGGCTAACAGATGCAGTTCATCACTGACAGGTGCTCACAGCAGGAACTTGGAGGCAGGGACTGAAACTGAGACCATGGAGGAATGCTGCTTACTGATTTGCTTCCCTTGGTTTGCTCAGCTATCTTTCTTAAACAGCCCTGGCCCACTGGCCTAGGGATAGCACCACCCACAGTCAGCTGGGACCTCCTACATAAATTAGGAATTAAGAAAATTCACACAGATATGCCAGTAGGTCAATCTGAGGAAGGAAGTTCCTCAAGTGAAATTCCCTTTTCCCAGATATGTCTAAGTTTGTGTCAAGTTGACAGAAACTATGACTGGTTTGTATCAATCAATCAATCAATCAATCAATCAATAGATAATAAGTGGATAGAGATACATAAATATTTTAATGGACTAATCACAAGAAATTAACACGCAATTCTACCTTAAAGCCAATTCTTCATCCCAATAACACAAGCTCTAGCGACCTACATGGGAGCATACTAACCAATCACTTTGTTTTATTCTCCTAGCCACTTTTTAATTATCAAATTTGTATCATCTGCTTTATAGTCTGAGATGACGCCCTAAATATCCTTACAGATAGAGACATGGCGTAGTTAAATAAATAGCTAAACCAACTATATAATATTTTAGATAAATTTAACATGTGTTATTGATGCCTTAAAATTGCAAAGAAAAAAATCCCATAGCTTTAAGTCAGGTGGATAATAAAACATGGCAAAATACAGTTTTCTGCAAGTCACACTGATCATATAAATAATATCTACCATATTCCGAGAAGGAAAATAACTAGATGTGAGGAGCATTTGGTTAGCCTTTTGTCTTCCAGAAATAAGAAAAGGAAAAAGATTTAAAAATACCTAACAGGAAGAAATTGACAAAATGAAATAAACAAAATCCATTTCTGGTTGTGATTCAGCCCTAAGTTAGCTTCATGTGTTTTATTTGTAGCATGGCTGGGAACTAAGCTGGTGCTTGCTAGAGCTACACTGACATGGGAAACTTCTCTTCTGATGTTTCTTTTTGTTTGGTGGATTTTTTTTTTTATTTCTAGTTTTCCAAGTTTGCAAAGTTCAACTGTGTAAGGGATACAATTGGGCCTTTAGAAGGGAAGCAAGGCATGGTTTGCTAGTTAAAACTTACAACCAGGCATGTCAAATGACAGAGTTCACCATAAGCTACTCTGTAAATTGGGTGCTATGAATTCAAATGAAATATGAACATTTCCCAATGTTGCCTTTTATGAAGTGTTAGATTTTACGAACTGTATTGGTCAGGGATCTTCAGAGAAACAGAAATCAATGGACTATAGAAAGGTGTGTAAAAGGAGATTTATTGCGGTAATTGGCTCATGTGATTTTAGAGACTGAGAAAAGTCCTATGATCTGCCATGTGCAAGCCAGAACAGCATGATAGTCAGTGATAGAATTCAGGTGAGTCTGAAAGTCTGAGGACCTGGAAAGGGACAGAGTAGGGCACTGGTATAAGCACCAATATCTGGTTAGGAGAGAGGGCTTTCCCAGGAGGGAGGGAAAGGAGGAAGTACGCAAGCGCTAGAGTGGGAGTGGGAGCAAATTCACTCTGCGCCTTTTTTGTCCTAGTGAGAGTGAATAGTCTTTAGACAATCTATAGACTCCCATGTTCATTGCACAGACAACTTCATAGACATGCCAGCTAAAGGGGTACACCATAGCTCAGTGAAGTTTACACATATAATTAACCATCACAAAAATGATACTCAGTAGAAAGATGACATTAGGAAAAGCTGATGGTGAGTATTAAAAATCTGTACTAAGCTTCTTCATACAACAGAGTGCAATGCACACAGAGGGCCACAACTGGCCAACTATTAGATTAAAGAATGCAGAATGTGTGTCCCTGACTGAATAGGACTCCTATATTAAAACTCATCCACCTCAGGGACCATTGCAGAAGAGGGGATGGAAAGATTGTAAGAGTCAGGGTTGATACATGAACATAAGGAAACAGAGGCTTTCATTCCATGGGGAACTTGCTCATATGAACTTGCAACAATGACGACAGCATGCACAAGACCCATGCTGACACAATCAGACAAAAACCAAGCATAGAACTGGTGAAATGGGCAGCAGGTCCCAACCCTAACTGAGGAGATGTTGACAGTTGATTACTGCTGGGTGAAGGAGAGTTGATCTTCTTTAAGGAAGTGACTCTAGATAGGATGACTAGACTCCAGTAGATGAACTTGCATCATGGAACATCTGGGTGCAAATGCTTAACCTTGACTGGATAGGCCTTAACATATATTACAGAATGCATGAAATCCTGTGTGTGTTGCGGGTAAGGGAGCATGGATGGGGGAGGTGGTGTAAATTTGATTAAGCTCTATTATATGAAATGCAAAAAAGCTCAATAAAAATTTTTTTTTGGTCTTTTTGAGACAGGATCTCTCTGTAACCCCAGCTGTCCTGGAACTCACTATGTAGACCAGGCTGGCCTTGAACTCACAGAGATCCATCTGCCTCTACCTCCTAAGTGCTGGGATTAAAGGCGTGCGCCACCACGCCCAGCCTCAATAAAATATTTTTAAAATTCTGTAATATGATGAATATGATCAGAATACATGATGTGCTTGAATGAAATGTCTTTATGAAGTCTGTCACTTTGCACAATGAATATATACCAAATAAAAATTTTTAAATAAAAATTTCTGAGGGCAATCTATGTCATGCACTTTTTTATTCTTTTTGAGACAGGGTCACTGCGTAGTCCTGGCTGGCCTGGAATTCACAGAAATCCACCTGCTTCCTGAGTGCTGGGATTATAGTAAGCATCAATGGGGCTGGAGAGGTGGCTCAGTGGATTAGAGCTCTGGCTGTTCTTCTAGAGGACCTCAGTTCAGATTCCAGCACCCATATGGCAGCTTACTGCTACCTTAACTCCAATTCCAGAGGATTCAATGCCCTTTTTGGCATTCACAGGCATCACATGCATGTAGTACATTTACATCCATGGAGGCAAAATCCTCATACATGTAGAATAAAAATAAAGAAATAAAACAATTTTAAAAGGGGTGTACCACCATGCATGACCAGATGGCATGCATTTTTAGCAAATAACATTAAGTTAATGTAATCATTGTTTCCACTCAGAATTCAGTATAAAAATGGAATGTAACTTAAAACAGTAAGGTGTCACTACTTACTACTTACTACAGTAAGGTGTTGATGAGCACTGACCTCATCAACATTAGCAAGGATATGGAAAAGTAGAAACTCATCATGGAGGGACTGCAAAATGTAAAGTCAGGAAGACCATTTGCTGGGATATTTTTGTCATGAAAGTAAACACATCATAACATATTATCCTGCAGTTGTTTCTCATAATTTGTTGAAAACATCTATGCAAAAACCTGCACACAGATTTTATAGAATTGAATAATTTTATTCAATCATGAATGAAGCTATAGCAACTTGATTCATAATTGGGAGAACTTAGAGGAAACCAAGACATTTTGATAAATAAACTGAAGCGCATTCAGACAACAGAATATTATTCATCACTAAAAAAGAAATGAACACTAAAATGAAATCATGAACAGACATAAGGAATCTAAAATACATATTACAAAGTGATAGAAGCCAGTCTGAACAGGCTTTTACTCTTTGATTCTAATGATATGAATTTCTGAAAAAAAACTGTAGGAAAGTATAAGATCAGTGGTTGTCAAAAGATTGAGCAGGGGCAGATGAGTAGCAGACTGCAAGGGCTTTGGGGGCAGCGAAGATGTTGTGATCGTATAATAATGGATGTATGTCACTGTATCTGTGTCCAAACACACAGCACCCACAGCACCAAGAATGAACCTCATGTAACTGTGATTTGGTGGCGATTATGCTATGTCGATACAGGAAGGTTCAGCAGTTGTAACAAATGCAAAGCTCTGGTAGGGAACACAGATAATGGCTGGCATGGGGGCATGTGCAGGGGTAAAGATTACATGGGCAGTCTCTCTGCATTTTTATTCATTGCGATGTGAAATTAAAACACCTTATAAAACTAAAGCCTTTAAAAGTAATTGAATACAATTAATTTTGTCTTAGAAAAATTAGACAACTGATGTACCTTTAATTTATATATCATTAGAATCACTAAAAAGACATTGACATTTTTCCATAATTTGTCCATTTCAGAATTTTCGTACAATTATCATGTGAACAGATGAAAGTGGATCAGAACTATCTGAATACACAAGAATAGCTACAGTGGAGGAGCCAGCAGCTGGGCGGGACTTGGCTGTCTCACAGCCCTCATGCCCTGGAGAGTGCTGATTCCTAGAGGGAGAACCGCAGTGACTCTGCCTGCTCTGCTTTGCTTAGTCCTTTGTATGTCTTCTTTTGAGAACTCTCTATTTAGCTCCATGTCCCTTTTTTGGAGACAGGGTCTTCCTGGCACCCCCAGTTGGCCTGGAACTCTATGTAGACCAGACTGGCTTCTATCTCACAGAGATCCACTTGTCTCTCCCTCCCGAGTGCCAGGATTAAAGGCATGTTCAAGAATGCCCAGCTTCCATGTCCCATTTTTTAATTTGGTTGTTTGTCTTCTTAATGATTTGGTTTTTGAGTTCTTTGTATATTCTAGATACTAACTCTCTGCCAGGTGTGTAGCCAGTAAAGATGTTTTTTCCCATTCTGTAGGCAGCCTCTTCACTAGAATGATGGTGTCCTTTGTTGTACAGAAGCTTTTTAGTTTCATGAAGTCAGGTGTTGGTCTTAATGTCTACCGTATCAGGGCCCTGTTCAGAAAGCTCTTTCCTGTGTCAATAAGTTCAAGGATATTACCTGCTTTCTACTCATCAAGTTCAGGGTATTGGCTCTTATGTCGAGGTCCTCGATCCATTTGGAGTTGAGTTTCTGCAGGGTGAGAGATATGGAAGTTTCATTTTCATTTAGTGAAACAGTAATTTGAAAGTAAATTATCTCAATATAATTTAATAATTCTGGGAGTAGCTAATGGGTCAAAATATTTAAAGATATAACCCACATTTAAAAATCAATTCAGAAGAGAATGCAAAGCACAGGTAAGTATTTGTTAATTCTTAGGCGAGCTAAGCAACTATATCAAAAGGTGGGTGCTTAATTATCTCCGTTTTGCAGATAGCAGCCTGAGGCAAACCTGGGTCATAGAAGAGCAAAGCTTGAATTCCAACCAACGTATTAGTTTCCTATTGTTGTTGTAACAAAGCAACACAGACTTTAAATCACACTGTACAGTACTAGAGGTCAGAAGTTCTAAACGGCCTTTTCTGTACTAAAATAAAGATATCAACAGACTTTAAGTCTTTCCAGGAAAAGTCTGTTTCTGACTTTTCCAGATTCTAGAAGTCAGCTGTACTCTGATTCAAGGCAACTTCCTTGTCTTCAAAACCAGCAGCATAAAATCTTTCAGCTTTTCCTTTTTTATTTTTATTTTTTTAATTTTATGTGTATTCGTGTATTGTCTGCATGTAGGCAAGTGCATCTGTGTCATGCATTGCCCGCAGAGGTCAGAAGAGGCTGTCGGATCCCCTGGGACTGGAGTTACAGACAGTTGTTAGCTGCCATGTGGGTGCTGGGATTCAAACCCAGGTCTTCTGCAAGAACAGCCAGTGTTCTTAACCGCTGAGCCATCTCTCCAGCCCAAAATCTTTCAGCTTTTAAGGACCCCTGTAACCACCACCCAAAATGATCTCTTTGTCTTAAAATTCTAAGCTTAATTACATGTAAAAAATCCTTGTGCCTTGTAAGAAAACATAGTTACAGATTCTAGAGATTACAATGTGGATATCTTTGAAGAACAATTACTCTATCAGAACTGCCACATGAATTGGCATCCCAGAGTCCCAGCCAAGAAAGCAGAGCCAAGTCTAAAGTCTTCTGCTTAGTCACAGAATTCTTATCTACAGAAAGTTGTGGGGAAGAGAAAATATAGTCTCATTAAAGGGAAAGCACTTCTGAAGAAATTCCTACTCAAAGTCTACAATCTGCCCTAACAAATATTTGATGAATGAATAAACACCTGTTAGTAGGGGACTCGCTTGATTTGGTCAACTGAACATTTGTAATACAATGCCTACTATTTTATGAGACCCAAAAGGAGTGTAAAAGTTTAAAATCATATTGCTGAGACAGTGTGGGCCCTCATGAGATCATAAGCCAAATGTCAACTAGTAAATAAGAACAAAATTGTGCCTATGGGCTTGCTGTCTCTGCTCTGAAATTACATAACAGAAAGAAATTTAGAGAACTGATAATGCCCACCAGTCTAAGAATAATAGTGAAGTCCTGAGAATGTTCATAGAGGCAAAAAGGTGCAGGTGGAAGAACTGTAAAGAAACAGGATGGATGGGTGGACAGATGACAGATAGACAGTGGCAAATGCACATCGATTGTCAGACCAATTAGAGAAGAAAATTGAGATTCACAAGTCTATCCATTCAATGAATTTTTATTGAGTACCAACTGTTACCAGGCATTGTCAGAACAAATCAGTGTCAGGAAAAACAAAACATTGAAAAGTTTATAACTTATTTTTGTCCTGTGGATTTTCATTCTCTTTTCAATTATATTTTTGTTATTTTTCTGCCCAACATTATGACTGAGAAATTCCAATGCCAACTGTTACTATAAGAGGCATCAAAAGTTCTAGGATTCACTAACCATCAGAATTTAAGGAAGAAAAGAATTTCAGAGCAGGAGTACAGATACAAGCATCATGTTCTGCCTGATCTGCTTCCCTTGAATTTATGGAGTCTGCCATCTAAATATACCCTTTTGATACTAAATATAAAGCTGATAATCTTGCTAGGGCTTGCAGAGTTTCTGAACTGGGAAGGTCAGCAGAGCAAAGCTGAAGAGTCTCAGATACCAAATGAGTCTGAAATTGTGTCAGTTTCATCTTCAAATGAAAGGAACTCACTAAATGAGATCATTGAAATTTGAGAGCCAGTAGGAGACTCAAGGGGTCAGAAACCCCTTCTAACATGAAGGCCTTGATGAGGACCTGGGTCTTAGCCTTTTCAGGAAAACTGGTTTTCTTAGGAAAAAAGAAAGTACTAACATGCGATAGCTTTTAGAGTTTAGCACATTTGTGGAAAAAGAAGCGCAGTTGAAGCAAAGAAAAAAAAAAAAACACAGTAAATGCAAACTGGTAGGAAAACTTGCCAAGTCTACAGCAGAGCCTCATGCAGTCTTTATTTTATACTGCTATTATTTGGGACACTAAGCACAAGTCACTGGGATAAATCAGGTAATTATCTACTCCCCCTCCCCAAGCCTAATGACCTAACTTGGATATTTTGCCATAAATATTGTAATGATAATGTTTATTTGGAAAGAATATCTTGTATATAGGTCAAATTTAATTTTAACAAATCAGATTGCTATAAACTATTTGTATAAAGACATACAGAAGTGGACCATTAAATCATAGGCTTCAAACATCCTAAAAATTCAGCACAGAAAATGTTGGAAATTGGTCTTTGTTAATAGAGTATATCGTGTATAGTTTAATCTTTCTTGGAAAATTTGACATCATCATTATTGAATCCCACATGGGACCGAGGCGTGTTAGAGACCTTCGGTTCTAGGATAATTAATCCCAGAGTACAATTTCTTTAAATTTTGTCTTTTGCTTTCTTCTTCTTGTGTTCTTTCTGCCTTTACTGACATTCCCCTGTGTGCTTGCAAAATGCAAACATTGTACACACAAACATTTGCATGAAAGCCTGAGACTGGTTCCATGTCCTCATCAAGGGATAAAATACCCAGGTTATAATACCAGCTATTTCTGATTTGAAGTTGACAAGTCAACATCATGCTAAGTACTTTGTGGTCTGTAAACAGAATCAGGCAAAGGAGAACATAATTTACTTTAGGAATTGTTTATAACTAAAACATTTCCAAGACTTACCCAGTAATCCAGTTCTCTGGAGTAAAAGTAGATATATTGAAATTTAGTGAAAAAAAAGTCTTCAGAAATTGCTGGTAATGGAATCTTCTATTTAATGAAATATGAAAAAAAGAAATTAGCAAGAAAAAGTCATTCACATTTTCATCATTTAAAGTGTTTTTAATTAGATTCCAGAACTAGTTGTTTGTATATACTGGTATTTTGTATCACTCACAGGGACAGTTCAGGGACGTGCTACCCATGCAGTACTCCAGAGCCTGTGTCCAGAAGGCCCCATACAGGTTTAAGGCTCTGCTGCTGTCTCCTTGAAATTCTCCATGGATTTTTCTTTGAGCTTGTGTTTCCTAAGAGAAGTCCTAAACACATGAAGCAGTGTGACATGCCAATCGTATGTCGTTCCTGGCCTCTCCATTTGCATACAATGTTCATCACACCTTAGAGCACAGACTCCCAGTTCAGTTTATGGGAGTTGGGCACCATTCGAAGTGTACATTTTGGGGAAGACATGTTTAAATTTTTTTTCTTCAAAACCCAGAAAAACCTTTGCACAAAGGTAGAGGAGGAAGGTTCTGATTTTATTACTGAAGAAGCATTTAACCTCGGTGTGATGTATGTCACAGGCAAATCTGCTAAAGTGCAGACAGAAATCACATCCTTTGTACAGCCAAACCATCACAACCCATTATGGACATAAACAATAACGAATTCTCAAGTAAGGGAGCTTGACAAGACCATTTGCCACATATACTTCATTTAAATTCATTTGGTAATTGGAGTGACCATGTATGTTAGGTAATTAGCTTTTGACAACTCCTAAACCAGTAAGAGTCTACATCTTTAGGACAAGAAGTAGTTGTGAAAAAGTGTCCTCAGAACTTTGGCTCCACTGAAAGTAGGAGACAGGGCTCTAGGTTCCTTGATGACATACTGCAGCTCTTGAGACAGGCCATATACCTAGCAAAAGACTTGATTAGCTTTTAACAGGCAAATGCTTTCCCCTCGAACCTGAGTTTTTATCCTATCAGCCTATAATTCTGTCTGATACATTTTAGGAGCCTTCTTAGGATCTATCTCATTTACCAAAAGAAAAACATCAAGTTTGTTAACAACTCCTTGAGATGTGACTTCACAAGCCACCAAAGTCTCTGTTCTTAAGACACTTAGTGTGGCTCCGCCTTGAGAAGCTCAGGCCATGCTGCGGTGTGCACTGTCCTTTTTCTTAACTGTTTCTCTTTCCCTTAAAGCTTGAATCTATATAAAAGCTGCTTTTTTTTTTTAATGTGTATGCTTGTATTGCCTGCATATAGGTAAGTGCACCCATGTTGTGCAATGCCCGCAGAGGACAGAAGAGGTTGTCAGATACCCTTGAACTGGATTTATGGACAGTTGTTAGCTGCCATGTGGGTGCTGGGATTTGAACCCAGGTCTTTTGTAAGAACAGCCAGTGTTCTTAACCACTGAGCCATCTCTCCAGCCTTAAAAATTTCTTTTTAAATAATAATAAAACTTTGCTTCATAAAAGAGGGACATACAGGTGCTAGAGAGAAGGCTCAGCAAGTAAGAACATGCTGCTTTTGCAGAGGACCCATGTTCTGTTCCCAGCACCCACATGGTGGCTAACAACCATCAGTAACTCCAGTTTCAGGGGAATCTGATGCCCTCTTCTGGCCTCTGTGGGCATTGCATGACACAAGTACACCTACGCACGCAGCATAACACACATACACATAAAATAAAAATAATAAAATATTTTTAAATAATGAAATAAACTTTTAAAAGGAACATATAAGCAAAAGAAAGAATTTCCAAGTTTTCTAAGCTATATGCTGTAAGAAAAGGGGAAAAGGAAGGTCTTTCTCCTTACTTTCAGCAAGGAGAATCAAAACTCTTATTTTATGTTGAATTTAACATCTATAGTCTGAGCATGTGAGGGTGCTGATAGTCTAGGAGGTCCCACTGCCATCCGACCAGCACTTACTGTAAATCCACAGAGCTGGCTATGGCACCAGGGCATCATGTTTCCACTCCTGTTACTTCTCTATTCACCAGTCACTCCTGCTAAAAGTGACATGGAAAAACAAGGCTTCTCATGGATTCTTTTCTTCTCATCAGTAAGCACAAGCTGGAGAGTGTTGGTGAAATGTGTGCTGTTAAGAGCTGGAGTAAGACAGGGAGTTAGTTTGTGATTTCCCACTACTTAGAGTTTTAATTTTATTAATTGTAAAAGTTAGTATACAAAGTAACAGGTTTTTGTTATAGCATCTTGATTTTCGTAAAATGCAAATACATGTATGAACTACACAATAACAGCTGTGTATTTCCACTGATTCTAAATGTGAGTTAAATTCCCTTATTGTTGCCTTTAAAACTGGTATTGTGTAATACAGAGATGAACAATAAATTCATTCTAGTTACTTAAGTTTTCTAATTTTATAATTTTTTGTAATGATATATAACAAGTAAAATATATACTGCAAGATCCGATTTTTTGATTGTGAAATGGGGGCTGGAGAGATGGCTCATTGGTTAAGACTGGCTGCTCTTGCAGAGGACCCGGATTCAGCACCCAGCACCCACATGTCAGCTAACAACTGTCTATAACTCCAGTTCTAGAGGATCTGCCATTTTCTCCTGGTTTCTGTGGGCATTGCACAACATGTGTGCACTTATATACATGCAGGTAAAGCATTCATGCGTATAAAATAGAAAAACAAAATTTAAAAAAAAGATTATAAAAAAGGGAAATCTCTCTCATTTAGTACTTTGTGTTATGTATGTTTGTGTGTTTATGTGTATGTGGCTTGTTTGTATGAGTATGTAGTGTGTATATTTGGTTTGTATATGTGTAGTTTATATTTGTGTGGTTCATATGTGTGTATTTCTAGTATGTCTTGTGTGTCTGTGTGTATATGTATATGTGTGTGTGTGTTTGGTATTGGTATGTGTGTGGTGTGTATGTGTATTTGTGTGGTGTATGGTGTGGTGTGTAAATGTGATATGTGCATGTGTGGTGTGTGATGTATATGTGCATGTGGTATATATGTATTTGTGATGTGGTGCATGTTGTGTATGTTTCTGTATGTGGTGTGTATGGCATGTGGTATGTGCTATGTGTGTGTGGTGTACATATATGGTATGTGTGGTGTGTGATGTGTATGTGTGGTTTCTGTGTGTATGTTGGTATGTGTATGTGATGTGTGTTTGTGTGTGTCATGTGGTATGTGGGGTGAGGGGAATGTGGTCCATGCAAATGGCCATGTAGATGCATGTTTGTGCTCATGTGGAGGCCAGAGCAAGACTTCAGTCCTTTACTACTATTCTCTACCTTACTGATTTTGATACAGGGTCTCTCTCTAGACCAGAAGTCCGCTGTTTTGGCTAGGCTGGCTGGTCAGCGAGATCTCGGGATCTGCCTGTCTCCACCTCCCCAATACTGGGGCTACAGGTGCAAGCAGTCACTCATGGCTTTTTATGTTGCTGCTGGGATTTGAACACAAGTCCTTATGCTTGCAACGCAAATGTTCTTACACACTGAGCTTTCCCCTCAGCTCTTATTTTAGTGACCTTAACAATACTTTTCCCTCTTGGTTTTGAACACGGAATCCAGTATTTTTTTTTTTTTTTTTTTTTTTTTTTGCGTGAGACCCTACTAATCACATGGCCATCTCTGATCCCTTCTACAACTTTAGAAAACAAGGTTCTCAGATGACATGCTCCAGGCCTACGGGATCACAGGCTCCAGGCAGAGGGCCCAGACAGTTCTACTTTTTAAAATGTTAATTTGTGATAGAGATTCTGATGAACATCTGTATTTAACAATCACGGGCCAGCAGAAAGGTTCAGAAACTGTTCAGAAAGGTTAGGAAAGGCTTATTGATGGATTTGAATATACATTTTTTTACTGTTTACAACATTTATTTATTCAGCCATTAAAATTATACAAATTATTCCATGAGCCTTAGGTGTAGAGGTTCCACTATAGATGTGTCAACCTAAGGCTGGGCATCTCTCAGACATATATTCTCTGTGTGTGACCAGTTGTGGAACTCTGCAGTAGCCTCCATCTGTTGCAAAAAGAAGCTTCTTTGATGAGTGGTATATGATACACTTGTCTGCTCAGCTGTCTACCTGGTACTTTTCTGCCATCATCCTGGGAATTCTTCTGTGTCTCCTTCTAGGTTGGACTCTCTTCAGCATAGAATTTGTATCGTCTTCTTTCTTGGTTTGCTGGAGATCATGCCAGTTTCATTCTGGCACAGTCCTCAATGTACCTTCCTTAACCACCTCCTTTAACGACTTCCCTAGCATCATGCCTGCTGACGTTTTCTTTACACTTGGTACAAAGCTGGGATCTGGGCTGGCGAGATGGCTCAGCAGTTAAGAGCACTGACTACTCTTGCAGAGGACCCGGGTTCGAGTCCCAGCACCAAATGGAGGTTAGCAACCATCAACTCCAGTTTCAGGGGATTCAACGCCTTCTTCTGACCTCATGACATGGATTCACTTACATACATTCAGGCAATACACTCATACACATGAAATAAAAATAATAAAATAACAAAACTGGAATCCTAGGGTCTTCTTCACCATCAGCCATCAGAAGTTCATCATCGCTTTTCTTGTTGGATCTTACGTTTTCTGGGTTTACTCTTTTATTTTATTATTTTATAACTTAGAAAAACTTTATTGAGAATTTCATAGATGCATATAAGGTGTTTTGATCAAATCCACACCCATTCTCTCCCCTCCAACACCTCCCATATCTCCCCATCACTTTTTTTCTGACAAATCTTTCTTTTGTACTTTCTTTCTTTCCTTCCTTCCCTCCCTCCCTCCCTTCCTTCTTTCTCTTTTCTTTCATGGGGCTTTTTGCTACTGTAACATTCCCCCCTTCTTTCTTTCTTTCTTTCTTTCTTTCTTTCTTTCTTTCTTTCATTTTTTTATGGGGCTTTTTGCTACTCTAACCTTACCTCTCTGCAGTGGTAACCCTAAAATCTTTTAGGGATTAGATAAGAGCTCCCAAATACTTTTGTCATTTTTGGCCTTTGGAACAGAGTATGTTGCTAAGAGACCCAAGGATATTTTTGACTTTTAGGCAAGAAACTCGCTACTTTTCTTTAGAGTCTTTTTTTACCCTAACTGCCTAGCCAGTTCCTACCTCCTATTCTTATCACACCATCCTCTGAAGAGGTTACCCAAATTGCCGATTGGGAATCAGGATGCAGACCACTCTGGCTTCTTCCATGCTGAGGCCATTGGGGTACCCCTTCAGTGGGTCTATCTAAAAGACTCCCAAATTGCATAACTCTTATCTATAGGGAGAAAAGAAAGTCCTTGAATTGTGAATAGGAGATGTGAAGGAGAAGTAAAGGCAACAGTAATTAGCATTACAAGTTCTAGACAGGGAAAAGTCAGAACAGGGCAATTTTCAAATGTTCATATCAGAGTTCACTGGGATTTCTTGACGAGAGCTTCCAAAATCATCCCTTTATTGGGGTCCTACTCATTTTTCTTTTGTCTACCAAGGCTGGACTCGAGAGCGATGGATTCAGGACTTGCTTTCACGTATTTTGGTAGCTGTTGGAGTGGTTAGAATCAGTGTCAGTTCCCTCTCAAAGGCTTCTAGATAGGGGGACAAAACAAATTTATCCATCATTTTAGAACAATAGCTGGTTGTCTCCCTTAGTATTGGAGACCAAGATTTGAAGTCTTACATCTGAGCAGCACTTTCTGGTTAGGAACAAAATCATCAATG